>NC_133788.1:18244439-18324604 GCF_003597395.2 Chelonoidis abingdonii
AGCCTCCCTCTCTCGGAACACATTTCATCCTGAAAATAAAAAGCGCTTACGGGAACCTGCTCCTCTGCTTGTCCTACACAAGTCGGCTGCTGCGACTGGCTACCTTCTTCCTGCTTGAGAAGAGCTCCTGCTGCATGCTCCTGGGATCGACTGCCGGGTGCTCCCCCCACCCAGTACCCTCACTCCGGTTTCCTCCCCCTCCTCCCTTTCCTCCCCGCTCTGAAGTGTCATCGTGGTCGTCGGATTGGTGTGGGGTCCCCCCAACTACGCGTCCAGCTCTTTGTAAAAACGGCAGGTCGTGGGGCAGCGCAGAGCGGCGGTTTCCCTTGTGGCTTTGCAATAGCTCTCTGCACTCCTTCACTTTAACCCTGCACTGCAACCGTGTCGGTCGTGGCCCCATTTTCCAGCATGGCCCTTGATATCTCCATAGGTATCAGTAATTCCTACGGCTGGAGCGCAGAGCTGTGACTGCACATGTTCCTACACAACACTGATTGAGGTCCAGCAATCGCGATTGCTCCGTGCTGGGGCTCGTTGGCGCGTGAGCCATGGTCACTGCTGGAAAGATTCTGATTGCACTCCACACCGTGGTGAGGCAAACGGAAGGGGATTTTTAAATCCCTGGCATTAAAGGGCGGGTCACCTGAGGCCAGGGCAGTAGCGTGCGAACTGATGAGCAGAGTGGCTGAGCAGGCATTCTGATAGTCTCGAAACTCTGAGGCCAATAACCGCGCTTTTGGTGGCCACACTGGCGGAGCGAGCGTGCATCACCACGCGCGCATCGTTAATATCACCAGGCAGAGCAGGAGTACAGCCAGCGCTGCAGCCAGGGAGATACAGCACTGTATGTGCCTTGCAAGTGTGGACGGTGAGTAAGTTGCAGCGCTGTAAAGCCACCACCAGCGCTGTAACTCTCCAGTGTACCCAAGCCCTTAAAAGGAAAACGTGTCACCTTTCGAATTGCTAATGGCACTTCCAGAAGCCCTCTGGCTTTTTTCTGTCAGTTTCTCATTCAAGTATTGACCCTGGTTACTTTGTGAGATCTGACTGGATCACAGTCTGAGGCAGTATGGTTACAGTTAGGGTGAACTTTTTTTTATTTTTAAAGTAGCTTCTTTAGTCTTGGCCAACCCCTGTCTTTTTCTTGCTGTTCTTTAAACTTTCTGGCTTCTTTCCTGCCTATCTCTGATGCTCCCCAGTTCTTCATTGTTCTGTCCTTCCTTCTTTCCTGGCACATTCTACCATTCCCTTGACTGTTTTAACTCCTCCAAAATGGTCGATTTTGTAATACTGTGCTTTCCCTCCCCATCCCCCCCGACAAATGAGGGAAGTGCCCTTTGTCTAAGAAAGGTGAATGTCTGGTATAGTGGTTTTCAGCACAGAGGGGGGAGTACTCTATGGTGTGTAACATCACACGCTGATCTTGGACCCCTGCTGTCTCCAGACTTAAGTATTTTAGTTAAGATTTCTTTTTCTCAGTGATAATTTATGTAGCGTTCATTTTTCATAACTCTTGTAAAACCTAGCTTGCAGCTATTAACTTTGTGGGTGTAAGGCAAAGAGCCAGTACATTTTACACTTGACTCACAATAAAACCTCAGTATGTTACACTAACCCCCCAAACTGTAATACAAGAGTAAGCTATTACACATGTTATCATGGAAACTTTTGAGCATGGGAAAACTATTTTTTTTTTTTTTTTTAAACGATCAGAACTGTGTGCACACATTCCTATGTGATGTGTGAGAGGTCGTGTTTACAAACATGGTAATATACAGTATAACATTCTCTCATGATTCCAGGAACTTGTGCAGAGGCTGCTGAATGCACAAAAGATGTGTCTGATCAATTGAAAGTCCAATATGTATTAGAATTGCATTTAGAAGTTTTAGACTTTACCGAGACACTAGACTGTTAAACTAATAAAATGGTGATAGAAAGCAGATCATACGTAAATCGACACCTACACAGTTATTTCATAACAGCACTTTATAGCACTTTATCTGTTAGGACTATATCAGTGAGATATTGACACATTCATGTTAGGATCTGGAATTTCCTGTTTTCTAACCTCTAATCTGCATTAGTGGTTAGTCTCAGGAAATTCATCTGTACTCCTTTTGCTGTAAAGCAAATATAATACAGTGAAGGAGCTGTGATAGAATGGTATTTTTATAGGATTTTACTGTAGGACATTCTTTATTCTTGGAATCTGAAGAATTTTCAAGTTCTAATGAGTCACTTTAAAACTATCATCAGCATTTAAAAAAATAACATTAACAATTTTCACCATCCCTTTACCATATCATTAAGAAATTCATCCTATCATGGTTTTGCCTGACAAAATAAACGTCTTGTATGCTGTGCACCTTCAGGATTTGTTTCCTTGATTATGAAACAGACATGACTATCATGTATAAAATCAGCATCAAATTCATCTGTGGATTTATTTTTGAATCATAGCATCTTTTCATTGTCCTTCCTATTGTCTGGTAGGTGTTAATTCATGCACGCAACTTTCCACTGAAACCCCTAATATTCAGTTGCACTATAGATTGTCCATTGATCCAAGAATGTCTTATTAAATTTAAATCTTTTCCCCAAGAACTTAAGGTCTAAAGTAGATGTTTTGTTAATAGTGGGAAAGTACGGAGAACTGAATGAACATTTACTGTAATGTGACCTAACAAGTAGTCAAGGCAGTTCTTAACTTCATTGATTTTAATTTAGGAAGCTTTATTAAAGTACTAAGATTCTAAACAGCTACTTAGAGATGAAGGGGGTAAATTTTCTTAGTGTTTTAACCACACAGCTTTAATGAGAACCATGTGATTACAAGCCTGCTTTAATAATTTTATCTCAAAGTTTAAGATTTCTGAAATTCTCCAACAAAACAATATAGAGGTCTTTTCCTGTTTGGAGTAGACACAGTTTGTTGTCTTGATTACTCCAAATGATTTGGACAGTTACTGAATTCACATTTGAGGGAGAGTTAAGTTTAACTTCCTAGTGTCACATGGAGGCTCTGAAATGATGCACTTTGGTCAAACCCATTTCTTTGTCTTTAGAGTTTGAGTCTAAAAGTTTTTGTGAACTTCTGAATATGACAGAGTGCAACTCTTCCCACTTCGTCCATGTTCCTTTCAGTGCCCATATCCAGTTTAATATAAGAATCTCTTTCTATATCATTGGACTCCACTGCACACGTACTTTAAATTCTTTGATATTTACTACAGAATAGTGGAGTCTTTAACTCTGATTCAATACTATCTTTGAAGCTGGTCAGCCTCAGAATTCTTTATTCAAATTCTTAATGAAGAGGCTTAAAATATGACAACAATCTGTAGGAAACTGTCTAAGTTTAAATTTATTTATCTACATATCTATATCATGTATAAAATAAATTTAAACTTATTTATATATAAAAACATGATGTCTTGCAAACCTGGACTAGCACTAGTTGTCATATAGCAGAGCACAAACCTAGCCACCATTTGAATTACTTCAGGTTTAAAAAGAATCCCCTCTGAACACAAGGGGCTAAGTTTTGGCTCTAATAAACTAGTCAGAGAGCCATTCAAGAGCATAGGGCGGAGAAGCTTATTAAAATAAATCTCTGCACGGATGTCCCCTCCCATATTTTAAAAAAAGCTTTTCTTGGTCCAGCTACATTTCTTTTAAATAGGTCAGCCAAGATTTGTGGCCTTTCACAGTACAGAATCCGACAGATGATTTTAGATGAATAAATCCTTCTGCTCTTATAGGAAAGTGGTAATTTGTTTATATCCCCTAAGGAAGCTCACGTTGCGTTGGGCAAAACGTCAGGAATGATTTTTTTAAAAAAAGGTGGCTAGTGCCCAATAGACAAAATACATCTTTTTGTAATGAGTCTCTTTGAACTGAAGTGATTAATTTACTTTTTTACTAAGCTGTAGTGGAGACTAATTTTGCTGCTTTGAAATATCTTCCTGGTGCACAGTTTTAGGTGACATCAACTGTACTGTTGAAAATAAGTTCATTACAAAACTTTTGCATAGTGCCAGCTTCCCTAAATAATTATTTAACTAGAGATGAAGCTACATGTTCTAAATTCAGTCTTTTCCTACAACTTGGGTTACGAACTAGTTTTCTAGAAACCCATTCTTATTTTTTTAAGTCAGATTTTCCATCTAGAACTTAGTTCATAAAATTACTAAAGGCTTGCACAGTTTCACTGTATAATCATTTCAAAATAACTGTTTTTTCAACCACCAAAAAGGATGCAGTCTTGACACACAAATGGGAAACAGATTGTGTTTTTTGGCTGATACTGCGGTGCTGGTTTAGATGTTGGTTCAGTCAACTTCAGTCTTAGATTACAAGATTTGTAAATTAAAGGAAAACCAAAAAGGAAAGAACATCTGCGTAAATTCTGTCTTTGTGGAATTTCGCATAGGCATGCTCACTATGTTTCTGGTTATAGGAGGGACAATAAAGTTGTTACACCAACAAGGAAGTATTGATGGGCCTCAGAACATCTTAAAAGATAAATTTTAAGTGGTGAAAAATCAAAATTAGAAATCTGTTAAATGAGTGCATTAACTCCCCCTTCCCCTCCCAAATCAGTGTCTTCCCCACCTCCCATAATAGTTCTGTGGAGAAGAATGATGGGGAGGAAGCTTAGCTCATAAAAGGCCAGCTGATTTTCTATTGTGTTAACTGACAGTGTACCTGTGTGTATTTGTTTGCACCTAGCAGGTTTCGAAATCCTGTATTTGAGTGCTCCTATAAGTGGCCTTGTAATCTGTAACAAGAAAATACTGTTGGATCTATAGAATGTTTATCTCTGCAAATACAGCGTTTTGTTAAAACATATTGGGCGTGATTTTGAATGTACAGAATTTATGAAGGTGTGTAAGTACTTAATTTTACCTTCCAGTGCTAAATTTGTCACTTAGATTTTTTTGAGGAGAAATTGAGCTGTACAATGATAGGAACTAATTTAAAAACAAACTTCTGTCCTTGATATAAGTCAAATCAAAACTGAACTTCTCAAATTATAATTCAGTAGCACAAGTCTGTGCTTCTCCTGGAGCACAATAACAAGATAGGGCTAGTCAAAGAAGTGGCCATATAGGCAAAAAATTGTGTGTGTGTTCTTGTTCCGCCTTATTTGTCAGACTGACTCCTTGCTTATAAACAGCGTGCTTTAAATAGACACCTTGCTATTGCACCTTTAACAAGTAACAAGAAGTTTGGTGTCTCAAGTGTTAACTAATTTGCTTTCCTCCAATGACAGCCTGCCTATAACGGGATGGGGATGTTTGAATTACTCCCTGAGCTGAGCTCTTAAAAGGCCTATGAAGAGATGAGAGGTTTCAGAGTGGTAGCCGTGTTTGTCTGTATAACAAAAACAACGAGGAGTCCTTGTGGCACCATAGAGACTAAGGGCATGTCTTCACTTGCAGATGTAGAGCGTTGTGAGTTAAATCTGCCTTCGTAGAGTGCAGTAGGGAAAGCGCTGTAATCTGTCCACAATGACAGCTTCAAATGCCCTGGTGTGGACACATTTGCAGTCCTTGCAGTGGCATTGGGAGCGGTGCCTTATGGGCAGCTATCCCAGCATGCAAGTGACTGCAACATGCTTTTCAAATGGGGGTAAGGTGGGGTGGAGTATGACAGGGGTGTGTTGTGTGTATGTGGGGGGAGAGAGAGTGGTTTTTTGGGGTGCTGAGAGTGTTTCAGCATGCTGTCTTGTAAGTTCAGACCTTCCTTTCTCCGCCCCACCTCTCTCTCACTCACTCAAAGCAAACAGTAAATGTTTGCTTTTCTTGGAGCTGATAAGCAGGCAGCTTCTTCAAA
The DNA here is from genome assembly GCF_003597395.2 of Chelonoidis abingdonii. Classification (NCBI taxonomy): domain Eukaryota; kingdom Metazoa; phylum Chordata; order Testudines; family Testudinidae; genus Chelonoidis; species Chelonoidis abingdonii. The sequence goes on from NC_133788.1 coordinate 18,250,281, forward strand.
ATGGAGCTTTGAAAGGGCATTTCTGCATTCCTGAAGCTGATGTCACAACAATGACGAGAGTGACCACTTGACTTAAGGGGATTATGGGACATTTCCAGAGGCTAATCACAGTGCAGTAATGCAACACCTCGTTCACACTGGCGCTGTGGCACTCCAGTGGGGGCACAGCAAATGTTATTCCACTTGCCAAGGTGGAGTACAAGCAGCTCTGTAGCTGCGGAGTCAGAGTGCTCAATGTGCCTTGCCAGTGTGGATGGGGAGTGAGCTAGGTCGCCCAGGGCTGTTTTATTGCTCTGTAACTCGCAAGTGCAGCCAACGCCTCTCAAATTTATTTGGGCATAAGTTTTTGTGTGCTAGAGTCCACTTCATCAGATGCATGAAGTGAAAAATACAGGAACAAGTACAGGGGTTGTTTTACCAAGTGTGAGGTCAGTCTAACAAGATAAATCAATTAACAGCAGGATACTAAGGGAGGAAAAATAACTTTTGAAGTAGTAAGAGAGTGGTGTGTAGTTGCTGGTGAGTATTTGTGTTTGGGGACGAGAGCTGAGAAAGCATTGTTCTAGTCAGCCATAAAAATGTTGGCATACAGAGGAGCCGTGCGGGTACCGATAGCAGTCCCATTGACTTGAAGGTATAAATCAGGAGTCGGCAGCCTTTCAGAAGTGGTGTGCCGAGTCTTCATTAATTCATTCTAATTTAAGGTGCCGGTAATACATTTTAACATTTTAAAAGGTCTCCTTCTCTAAGTCTATAATATATAACTAAACTATTGCTGTATGTAAAGTTAATAAGGTTTTTAAAATGTTTAAGAAGCTTCATTTAAAATTAAATTAAAATGCAGAGCCCCCCGGACTGTTGGTCAGGACCCGGGCAGTGTGAGTACCACTGAAAATCAGCTCGTGTGCTGCCTTCGGCACGCGTGCCATAGGTGCCTACCCCTGGTATAAATTGTCCCCAAATCTGAAACTTTGTGACTTGCTGAACTTTGTGACTTTGTCCTCACCCACAACTATTTTTATGGCTGACTTACAACAGTGCTTCCTCAGCTCTTGTTCCCTTACGCCCATACTCTGCTTGCGCTACACTGATGACATCTTCATCATCTAGACCCATGGGAAGGAGGCCCTTGAGGAATTCCTCCAAGATTTCAATGATTTCCACCCTACCATCAACCTCAGCCTTCACCAGTCCACACAAGAGGTCCGCTTCCTGGACACTACAGTGCTAATAAGCGATGGTCACATAAACACCACCCTATACCGGAAACCTACTGACCTCTATACTTACCAACATGCCTCCAGCTTTCACCCAGACCACATCACACGATCCATTGTCTAAAGCCAAGCTCTAAGATACAACCGCATTTGCTCTACTTCAAAAGTTATTTTTCCTCCCTTGGTATCCTACTGTTAATTGATTTATCTTGTTAGACTGACCTCACACATGGTAAAGCAACTCCCATCCTTTCATGTATTTATACTTGCGCCTATATTTTTCACTTCATGCATCTGATGAAGTGGATTCTAGCCCACAAAAGCTTATGCCCAAATAAATTTGTTAGTCTCTAAGGAGCCTCAAGGACTCCTTGTTTGTTGGGGTTTTTTTTGGAAGAGATGAGATCGCTCAGAGAGTCACAGTGTGGAAGAGTGACCTCTGTCCACAAAGAGGTGCTTAAGAGCCAATCAGTGGAGGGAGAGTCTCAGTCAGAGCCCGAGCTCTAGCCCAAGCCTCTACACTGCCCCTTTTATCCCTGTAGTACAACCCCCACAAGCCCGAGTCAGGTGACCTGGGCTCTGAGACTATTTCCTGAAAAGCTGCTTGCACTAATTGTTTAGTCTTGTAAACAGATATCTCAGTACAGACAAATGTTAATTGCATTAGCTAAGTCATATATTTTCCATCTCCTCCTTCTCCAACTCTCAGCCTTGCACCTTATTTCAATGCCACATCCTATGCTTCTTGCTTCTCATGCATTTAAGCGACTTTCATTTCATTCTTCAATTCACTCCAGATTCAGAAATTATTCAGAGAGATTCTTTGCTCTGTGTTACGCAGGAGGTCAGACTAGTTAATCATAAAGGTACCTTTGGGCTTTAAAATTTATGAATATTGAAGCAATAATTGTGACACCTTCTACTGCTGATCTAACCACCTACGTCTGTAGCTCGGTCTGTTGTATAGTATGTAGACCGTAAACTACTGAAGGCAGCAACTCTCTCTCTTCACATTTATAAAGAACTATATATACTTGGGGTAAATGCAGCAACGTGCTCAGCACATCTTACAAGGAGCTTTAGAACTTTGTTGTGTAGTTCTTGGGAACCTATGTTTGTCTGCTGTGGAGTACGTCGCTGTCTGATGATAACACCACTGTTGGGGTAAACCGTTTACAGGGTTTTCAGAAATATTTGCTTGTGGATAAATTGTTACAGTAAGGGCTAAATTCTTCTCTCTGATATACAGATTAAACTCTACTGACTTAATCCTCTGTCTAGGTGGGCATGTAATTAACTACATCAATTATTGCCCTAGCATATGATACCTTCTGACTACCTACTAAAATGACCACTGAAAACAAAAAGGAAAAACAAACATTTTCATTTTTTCATGGCTATGGAAGGGGATAGAAGATTCGGCAGCCAGGAGGGTTGGATATTGTAGTCATTGTGGCTTGAAAGCTACTAACGTGTTAATACTAGTTTTATTGAAGAATATGTTTAGAGAAGTGTTAATGTTTATCAAGAAAGCTGTTTTACCAGGAAAAATATAAAAATAATGTTATTAAAACTAAGCTTTAATACCACGCTACATTAATATTATTTAAAGATTTTTATAGGAACCCAACATTTATCTGGCAACCAGCTCTTCTTCTGATTGATGCTAGAATCAGTGTCCAGTTCTCAGAACCTGTGGTTTGTAACTTTTAAAATTAGCTAGCTGTGAAATGATTTAGAAGTGACAAACAGCATAGCTTTCTTGAAGGATCACCCAGGAGGAGAAAATTAGCTATGATGAATGAAGTTCTTGTTCACAGTTCTCACACTGCTCTGAGTAACCCTCTCTGCTACATTTTAACTGGAATGCCAGTGCAAATGCAGTGGTTGTGCCTCGGAGCCGCTGGGTTATGCCAGGGATTGAATCATAGGGCTGGATGTGTGAAGGGTGTATCCATTCATCAAGAAGATAAAGTATAGCATATTTTTACTTTTTTTAAATTTAAAATGACCCATAAAATAAAAAATGAATTGGACAGATGGTTATGATTTTTTATTTTATTGGATACCATCAAGTAGATTTCATAAAGTTTGTAAAATATTAGCAGTCCTTTGTTTTCATGAGACTTCATGTGATTCACAAAGTCCTGTAAATTCTTTCTTGTCACCACCCTTGCTTTTCACAGCCACAGAGTGGTTAAAAAAGCTTTAAATTAAAACCTACTCCCTTTCAAGAAATTAAATACTTGGAGGCTACATGTTACAAGGCTCCAAATGAAGCAAACAAGTCCAGAAAACAGACAGCAAAATTCAGCCCAACCCATAGCTTCCACTCAATTCACCAAGTCTTATGTGGTTTTAGGTGTAATGAATAGAGCTGTCTGGAGGATGGCAAGCCCATTTGGTGACCACTTTTTGAGGTTTCCAAAATTTGGAATTAAAACCGAACCTTTTGGATATTTTTGCAAAACAAACTTGTTGAAACTACTGTTTTCAAATCAAAAAGCTCCTGTTTTTGATTCAGCTCCCTCTCCCTCCCTACCTCCTTCTGCAAAGAGATGACCAGGACTGCAAAAACCTTCTTGATTAAAAATGTCATCTAATTGAAATGTTTTGGCTGTGACAAAACAGCATATTTTGACAAAATGTCATAAAATTATGTCATAATGTCCTGCCTGAGCAGCTCTAATGATGAGAAATACGGGATTTTGTGGTTTTCTTTGTAGTGAATTTTCTTATGAGAGTACAAGAAAGTGCATGGTCTCCCTGAACCCCGCTGCTTTGGACGCTGGCCTGGGGGCATTTCTGGATTGTGTGTCACCACCTGTCATGAGCAGAGCATATTACCTCTATTATGTTTCCAGCCATGAGGATTTTAGAAATAAGCCCAGTATCCTAGAGTTCATAGAGCAACCTCTCTGCCAACCTTGATTTCCTTCTTAACATTTTTCCCCCGAGAGGTGATGTAGCTGTTTTTTTTCCTTCCTATACACTATCCTCACTTTGAGGGAATTTATTCCAAAGAGATCCATTTAGTATTGTGAGAAACTGATGAAGCTTTGTCCATTGCAGTGGTCTCTGTGTTATCATCTGACCTGCAGAGCTCTCTTCCAGTCCTAGCAGATGAAAATGATGTTGCCATCACTGGTTACTGGAGGAAGTTCACTTTTTAGCCTTCAGAGCTAAACCTGAGAAAGACAAAACCCATGAGTATAGTAATTTAGGCTCCCAAAAGGTGTTTTTTGTTGTTGTTTTTTTAATATGGAGATATACCTATCTCATAGAACTGGAAGGGACCTTGAAAGGTCATTGAGTCCAGTCCCCTGCCTTCACAGCAGGACCAAGTACCATCCCTGACAGAATGTTGCAAGTGATGTTGCATTTTGTTATTACATTATGTGCTAAAAATAGCAACTCTTCTTTATTTTGTTAAAGTCTTTTTAAGGCTGGATTTATATCCTTTTAATTTATATTTATAATTACATTTAAATCCCTTCCCTAGTAGTTGGGATAAATAACATCATTTTAATTAGCAGAAAAGTGAACATACAGTTTTGAAAAATCTCTTATAAATTGATACATCAAGAGAGAAGATCTTTAGTGGAATATCTGGTATGTTGATAAGGAGGGTCAGAAGAATCTGAGGCACTAACATGCTAAAATCAGTGTTGGAGGCTGGTTCAGTCTGGTAGAATTGACTTGATCTATAATAAGGAATAACAGTTGGATTAAAGTATATTATAATGATAATCCTACATAAGATCTGCAAGGAAGCAAATGAGTATTTTGGGTTTAAATGTTGGCCAGTAAATAAGAATCCTGAGTATTTCAGAGCTTTGAAAGGTCTGATTTTATGAAATTTGTAAATAAGCTAAACTTTAAGTGATTATTTTTTGTTGTGTTTTTTTGGTAAGGGGAAGGGAGGAATGGGTAGAGAAGCTTTCCAAATTGGAGCATAGCTTCATCCTAGCGCTGGTTATTGACTGCCTCCAAACGTATTATGGGAACAGGAAAAAGTAGTCTTATGTTAAATGCATAGCCAAATAAAAACAGCTGTAGTGCACACTTTACCTGAGTCACTTGTCAAAAGAAGAACTACAGGGAAAAGATGCTACAGAACGCCATTAAGCCAAAGCTGCTGATTCTAGAGCCACTTTAAATTCCGCTTTAAATTATTAAATAGTGTAAATGCTATACTGTTAATTAGAAGAGGAACAAACTCTACAAAGATAAATGTGTTTTCAATATGGTTCTCAGGGAGGGTACAGTAGAAACCAATGAATAAGAGGAAATTTATTTCTGGCAGCACTCTAGACATGCAACTGTGGTTGAACTTTTTACCCTAATTACGTCCCCACTAATGCCTGCAGCGGTCTGGAATCAAAGCGGCCCTTCGGGCCCTGGAAAGTCTCTGATGTGGCGAGCGTTTGTTGTGTGATGAGGGTTACTTAAGAAAAAAATGGAATATTGTGACAGGATTTTTCAAAATTTCTCAGTTACCACCCACCTCACTTGTTGCCTACAAAAATAGAGTAATTGTTTGCATCTGTGTGTTTTTGTCTGTCTTAGAAATAACTGTTATAAATCAATGTGACAGAGACCCAAAGAAGCTTTTTCAGGATAGTATTTTCTTCACTTAATATATGTTTTAGGGTTGTTTTTTGTGTAATATTACCACTACCTGTAAGAATAACTTTTAAAGTACATTGCAAAATAGCCATGCTTGAAATCTCAAGGATAATGTAAAGATTTTATTCTGTGAGTACTAATGTTCGTATGTGAGTTACTCTTTCAATTTACCTTTTTAAGATATTTTGAGAATGTTTTATGTAAAAAGTAAGGCTAAATGTTAATTCTTACCCTTAACATACTAATTAGTGAGCCAAAATGGATTTGTCCCAGTGTCTTAGCATTATACAAATGCAGCCATTTGTGTAATGTTTGTCACATAAATAAGCTCAGTAGTAGCTGAGCTTTGTTTCTGTCACTATCTAGTGTTTTGTCTCCTAAAGCAGTGTCTTTGGAGTCCTGACTTTCACAAGTATATCGAATTATACCGAGGGGTTTGCTGGGCACAAACATTCATTTGTAGAGTAAAACTATATTATTTAAATCACTTTGAGGTGAGGCAAAGGGTCATGGAAAATGTAATGATTGGAATCCTGTAAAACTTTACATCTCTGCTATAATTCTTCAGTGGTAACTTTTTATTCTTGACATGATATTTGAAATATTACAATTGCTGTTGACTTTAATCGAATATGTAGATGTTGGTGGCTATTTAAAAGTTTTCTAAAATTATACATACGTTAAGATAGTACAGCAGTCTCACCTATGAACCAATTGACCCAAAAAAGATCCAATTGTCTTCTGCACTGTAAAGGAGTAATAAAATAAGACATTTTTAAAATGGCTAAAAATATAAATGCTGCCTGTTCCTTCTGTTTAGATTGTGACTAGATAATATATTGGAAATATCACTTAGAAGAGATCTCTCATTGTGTTTATTGTGATGGCCCAAGGCCAAATGGCTACAGTAAAGTACTGAGGAACAGGTATGTTAGCCCCAGGTTAAACAAATCCCTAGTACCCTGGTAACCAAATGGCAGTTGCTCCAGGTTAATCAAGGCTCCTGGGGCCAATTAGGATCTTTCTAGAAGGCAGTAGAGATAGCTACATTGATTAGAACACCTGCAGCCAATCAAGGCAGGCTAATCAGGGCACCTGGGTTTAAAAAAGGAGCTCACTCCAGTCAGGGGGGAGGAGTCAGAGGACAGGAAGTGTGTGTGAGGAGCTGGGAGCAAGAGGCGCAAGGAGCTGAGACTGAGAGGGTGTGCTGCTGGAGGACTAAGGAGTACAAGCGTTATCCGACACCAGGAGGAAGGTCCTGTGGTGAGGATAAAGAAGGTGTTTGGAGGAGGCCATGGGGAAGTAGCCCAGGGACTTGTAGCTGTCATGTAGCTGTTACAGGAGGCACTATAGACAGCTGCAATCCACTGGGCCCTGGGCTGGAACCCGGAGTAGAGGGCGGGCCCGGGTTCCCCCCAAACCTTGCAACTCCTGATCAGACACAGGAGGAGTTGACCCAGACTGTGGGTTCCACCGTAGGGGAAGATCACTGAGGTGAGCAAATCCGCCAATAAGCGCAGGACCCACCAAGGTAAAGGAGGAACTTCGTCACATTATGTAGAATAAAACGCACAAAACTACATTAAAAGAACATTATTAAGGTTGCAAAATCCAAGTACTCAAAAGCTAGGAAAAGCCAGAATGACGGTTGTCTGTTCTGTGCTGCTTTAATTTGGCCACCTTATGTGTATGCATTATGATAGAGTCTTTAATTACATGATCACAGGACCCGGCCTCATTTTCATTGTTCAAAATGACACTTAATGAGCATCTTGTTCAATACTTTCTTCTCTCATTGTTTATTGTGTGGCCCTGTGCCTCATTTACTGTACACTTATTCAGATCCTACTCTGAAGACAGAATTATTAATTTCCTCCTGGGCTTTCGTATGGTACTCATCACTATAGTATCTTCATACTTCCCAATCTTTAATGAATTTATTTTCACAGCACCCCTGTGAGAAGAGGATACTGTTATCCACGTTGTATAGATGGGTACATGAGGCACAGAGAAATTATGGTTAAAAGTTGTCTCAAATTTTCAGAGCCCAGTTTGAGTCCCTCTAAGACTTGATTTTTCAAGTGCGTAGCTTTACAGAACACTTTATATATTCAAGGCACAATTCCCATTGACTTCAGTTGCAACTGTGAGGGCCAGATTTTAAGAAACATTTAGGTGCCAGACTCACACTGAAATCCATAAGAGTTAGGCACCTAAATACCTTTTAAAAATCTGTCCCCAGGTGCTCAGCACTTCTGCAACTCAGACCGCAGGGTCTCAATCAGGCACACAGAAAATGAGGTGCACCCAATTAGTGACTGCATGTGAAAAGTTTGGTTTAAGTGACTTGAGCAACATCACACAGGAACTCTGGCAGAGGCAAAGATAGAATCCAGTTCTCCAGTGCAGATTTCAACTGCCTTCACCATGAGACCCTCCTTTCTCTTGCAATCCGTTCTCTCATTCCCTGGGGATTCTTTGGAAAAAATAGTATATGATTAAAGACTATATATAATGCAGCGTGTGCACAAGGGGGGCAAATCAAGGATGCACAGGCTGCCTTAATTCTGGCATTTCCTAGTTTTTGAGTGCTTGACTTTGAAACCTTAATGTTGTTTACTTTTGTGTGTGTAATCACTTAGCTTTAAAAAAAAAACAACCTGAAAAAACAAATTTAATCATGTGGAGTGTCATGCTAGCAGATGCATAGTTCATTGTCCGGGTTGGAACCTTTAGACCAGGGGTCGGCAACCTTTCAGAAGTGGTGTGCCGAGTCTTCATTTATTCACTCTAATTTAAGGTTTCATGTGCCGGTAATACATTTTAACATTTTTAGAAGGTCTCTTTCTACAAGTCTATAATATATAACTAAACTATTGTTGCATGTAAAGTAAATAAGGTTTTTAAAATGTTTAAGAAACTTCATTTAAAATTAAATTTAAAATGCAGAGTCCCCAGACTGGTGGCCAGGACCTGGGCAGTGTGAGTGCCACTGAAAATCAGCTCGAGTGCCGCTTTCAGCATGCATGCCATAGGTTGCCTACCCCTGCTTTTGACTGACTACACAGAGCTCTGCCGCTTGAGCTGACAGAGTATCTGATAGCAGCAGTAGATTGTCCTCTTCTTTGTGGATCAGCACTAGAGAGGGATGGGAAACTTTGCCAGTGGGTTTCACAGATATTTGTTGACAGCAGACTCCACAATCTTGGCTTCCATTCTAGGCTCTGGAGGGGAGTGGCCTCTGGTGGTTACTCTCTTCTGACCATTCCCCACGAAGTGTGGCCCCTTCTCCCCCATCTCCTCCAACATTTCATTACCCAAGCCTTCTCTTCCCCACTCTGGTTCCTTATCCCACTTTCCACTTCTCAGATTTCTTTTCCCATTCCCAGTCTTTCCCCCCAGTGCCTAGGGCTTGGCTACACTGGTGCTTTACAGTGCTGCAACTTTCTCGCTCAGGGGTGTGAAAAAACACACCCCTGAGCACAGCACGTTACAGCGCTGTAAAACGCCAGTGTAAACAGTGCCCCAGCGCTGGGAGCGCGGTTCCCAGTGCTGTAAGCTAATCCCCTTGGGGAGGTGGAGTACCTGCAGTGCTGGGAGAGCTCTCCCCCAGCGCTGGCGCTGTGACCACACTCACACTTCAAAGCGCTGCTGCGGGAGCGCTCCCGCAGCAGCGCTGTACAACTGCAAATGTAGCCATACCCCTAGTCCCTGTCTCTCTGCCCAGCCAATCCCAGCCCTCCCCCCAACTCCATCAGAGTTTTTCTCTCTCCATCCCCACTCCCCATCTCCAGGGCTGCCCAGAGGATTCAGGGGACATGGGGCAAAGCAAGGGAGCTGTGGCTCTTGTACTCACTCGGCGGTGGTCCAGGTCTTCTGCGGCATTTTGGTGGCAGGGGGCCCTTCAGTCGCTCTGCGTCTTCGGCAGCACTGAAGGGCCCTCCATCGCTGAAATGCCGCCGAAGACCTGGACTGCTGCCAGGCCAAGACTCGTGGGGCACCTGTGTGGCCTGGGGCAAATTGCCCCACTTGCGCCCCCCTCTAGGCGGCTCTGCCCATCTCAGTTGCACCAGGCTCCTTTTCCCAATCTAGTCCTTCCTCACTTCTTGGTCTAACTCTTGTCTTCTCAGCATTTGTCAAACAGCTGCCTCCTGCACACTGCCTGGGAGCCTTTAGGTGGTCACTGAAAGCTCAGGAGAGACACACTCCCTGTTGTCAGCTGCCTGGCTCCATTCCAGCTTGGAGCAGCAATTATGGGAAGTTTGGCTTCAGTCCTGTATCCCTGGGCTGGAGGGAGCATATGCAATTGTTTTTTGAGGATGGCACGTGTGCAGTGCGGTCACGCTTTGGGACCTGTGAGGAGATTGAGCATGCTCAGTTGCTTTGTGGGGATGGTGCATATGCAGTCTGGTTTCACCATAAGACCTGGGAGAGGCTTGAGCATGTGCAGTAGGGATGGAATCTTTGCAGATTTTAGGTGACAAACTCTTAAGAAGCTGCTACTGAGATGACCTAAGATTTTTCAAAAGCTTATAATTTTTTGCAGATTTTCACAGGAACGACAAAAGGCACATCCCATACCCAAAGGCCACTTTGACAAATCTGAAGTCTCAGCTCCAAAGCATGAGTATGCTAGAACTTTGCAAAGAACAGCTTTCAAGGATTTTTTAACATGACCAAGACAATATCTGTTGTCCTAACAGTGTTCTAAGAAACGGCTGAACCGTTTTGGCTGAATTTTTCAAAAAATATTTAGCTTGAGGCAGACACGTGCATGGAAAATTTTAACCCAAATAGCTCAAGCTTGGCATCATTATAAGCAACTTCAAACCAAAATGGAAAGTGTCAGGCAATTTTAATAATAGGTGATGCTATCAGTCCCACCTATAATGTGTAGAAAATGAAGTGTCTTACAACTGTGCTGTCTTCAGATTAAGTTGCAAGTGACATCTTGGGGTACTCGTTTAAAGTTAATAGGCTTACACAGGTGTCATTGTGAGAGCATGACCTACGGAGAGTGGCATTGCAGAGGTGTTGCTGGGGTACTTTTATTAAGTTTTGTGTGTGCAGTGATAAGAACTGAGTGCGACTGTCCAAGCCCAAGGCAAGGGTGTTGGGCTGGCAGTTAGAAAAAGCATTTCAAATGTTTGTTTTTTTCAAATAGAGCAAATGTGATATGTAAATCAGTGAGACAAAATAGCTGTGGAACCCCCACAATACAATTCTAATAGCAGAACATTTTAAGATAGAACTGCACTTTATATATATCTCACTTTAAAGTAGGTAGCATATACGCACAAACAAGAGAGTATTTAATCTCCCATAGACTGTGTTATAAGTATGATGTAATAGAGAAGAAAACCTGATGATTCAGGTCTAACATAAACCCTGAGATTATGTAGATCTCCTAAGGGACATGGTAAATAACATTCTGATAATAGTTCCAAAGAGTAGGGTAGGATTTTCAAAAGAACCCAAGTCATGTTCTTAAGTCACACAAGTTCTCTTGACTTTTATCTTTTGTGCTTTTTGGTGGGATTGTAGCTTAGTCATTCTATATAAGAAAAATTAATGTACAAAATACACTAAATTAGTGTACATATATTGTATTTACCAGCAGTGATATATACTAATTCTCCTAGTCTCTTGAATACTTCTCAAAGGCCATTGACCAGGAAGTACTGTCTTTAAGATATGCTTCAGACTAGCAAAAGAAGTGTGAATATTGATTTGCAGTTTTATGTATTTTGGCAAACTGTGAAATTGCAAGGCCTGTAAGTGGCTCCACAAAATGCTGTGCTTGCTTGGTAAAGTTGGCTGTAGCTGTGATCTTTCATTATGAATTAGAGCCAGTTTTCAGAGCTACAGCTTCCAGAAATCTCATATTTTCCTGTTAAGCTGTGGGATATGGTTGTCTTTCAATATATAGAAAGTTTCTGCATTTTGTTTGTCATGTTTATCATATCTTGTATGTAGTTCAAGATCAGTCTGTCATTCAGTAAAAAGAAATAAAACATTTTGCAAGTTGTTTATATGATGGAACTTTATCTGCTCAGATGGCTCAGGCTACATTTGGTTAGATGTTTTCTACAGAAATTACTTGAGGGTAAAATAAATTAAGATTCTTACTACCACTGAATTAATCTGTAACAGAACAAGGGATAGAATCAAGGTCTCCCAAATTTGAGCTCTGTATCCTAGCCACAAGACCAGCCTAGGTCATATTCTTAGAAGAGCTATAGAAATATATATTCACAGACACATGCTGTCATAAACAGATAGCTAAGGGTTAATGTTTCTTTTACCTGTAAAGGGTTAACAAAGGGAACCAAACACCTGACCAGAGGACCAATCAGGAAACCGGATTTTTCAAAGTGAGGGAGGGAACTTCTGGGTGTGTTTTGTCTTTGTTCTGTCTGTTTGTTTCTCTCGGCTATGAGGGAAGAGCTTTTTTTTTTTCTATCTCCAAGCTTCTTTCTACCCTTCTGTTCCCAAGTTGTGAGTACAAAAGGAAAAGCAATAGGTTTATATTGTATTTTGTATTTACATGTGTGGAGTTGCTGGAATGTTTAAATTGGATATCTTTTTGAATAAGGCTGATTATTCATATTTTCTTTTAAGCAATAGCCCTGTGTTATGTCATCTTGATGCAGTGATCATGTCATGTGTTTTTTCTTTCTTTTTTATATAAAGCTTTCTTTTTAAAACTTGTTGGATTTTCTTTTCCTAGTTAAGGCAAGGGGATAGGAATCTCTGTGCCAGGAGTACTGTCTCTCTCAGGGAAAGACTGGGAGGGGGGAGAAGAAGGAGGGGGGAAGGTAAATCGTCCTCTCTGTTTTGTGTTTCAAGGGATTGAAGCAGGGAAATCTCCTAGTATCCCCAGGGCGGGAAAATCTGGGAGGAAGTAAAGAGCAGGAAGGGAAGTGGGTTATTTCCCTTTGTTGGAGGCTCAGGGCATCTGAGTCTTGGGGGTCCCCCAGGGAAAGGTTTGGGGAGACCAGAGAGTTTATCAGGTACTCAGAATCCTGATTGGTGGCAGCGAGATAAGATCCAAGCTGGTAATTAAGCTTGGAGGTTCATGCTAAGCACCCAGATTTTGGACGCTAAGGTCCAGATTTGGGACAGAGGCTTATTACACATGCTCATTCATGTAGTGATCAAAGGCGGCCAAAATCTGCTCAGCTCACAAAGAAGTCTAATCTGCTTACACTCAAAGAGCAGAAGTTGGCCCAGTAGTTATGTCCCATAGCATAGCATCGTAAAGAACTACATTTTTATGTGGGGTTTGCCAGATACATTACAGCTAAAAATTGAAAGTGAAATGTTTGTCTTGGGAGATAGCTATCCTCAAGTGTCGTTAGATATACAAATGTAATTGGAATATGTAAAAGTATTGTTCTAATAAACCACTTGTATGACTTGACTCGTCTGATCCTTCTGCATGCTTATGGTTTAAATATTGGCCAGTTTAGAGTGCAACACCTCAGAGATATAGTGTGACAACTCTTTAGAAGGACTTTAGAATTCACAATTTGTTTTATATTAGCTCACATTAAATTGCTTATCCTATATTAACTAATCCAAAATATGATGGCACAGCAGCATTTTGTGACATGTGGCATGTCTCAGTGAAGTGGAAAGCAGGTAGCACTCTGGGTTTTCAATCGAAGCATGCCAGAGCTGAAAGACCAGCTTGTGCTATACTTTACACTTCAGTGACAGGCTTACCACATGTCACAAAATGCAGCAATACAATGTTGTAAAGTGCTGATGTCTCAGTGTGATACAGAGTATGGTTTGGCTGTATATAATTTTATACACTGTAATAATCTCTTTGGCTAATCGCACCATTAAACAATAGAATACCATTTATTTAAATGTTTTTGGATGTTTTCTAGATGTTCAAATATGTTGATTTTAATTACAAAACAGAATACAAAGTGTACAGTGCTCAGTTTATATTTATTTTTTATTACAAATATTTGCACTGTAAAAAACAAAAGAAATAGTATTTTTCAGTTCCCCCATTGCAAATACTGTAGTGCAGTCTCTTTATCATGAAAGTTGAATTAATTATGTAAAAAAACAAAACCCTGCGTTCAAAAATAAAAAAACATAAAACTTTAGAGCCTACAAGTCCACTCAATCCTACGTCTTGTTCAGCCAGTCGCTCAAACAAAGACGTTTATATTTGCAGGAGATAATGCTGCCTGTTTCTTGTTTACAGTGTCTCCTGAAAGTGACGACAGGTGTTTTGCATGACACTGTTGTATCCAGTGTCACAATAAATTTATGTGCCAAATGCCCTAAAGATTCATATGTCCCTTCATACTTCAGTTACCATTCCAGAGGACATGCGTCCATGCTGATGATGGGTTCTGCTCCATAATGATCCAAAGCAGTGCGGACTGATGCATGTTCATTTTCATCATCTGAGTCAGATGCCACCAGCAGAAAGCTGATTTTCTTTTTTGGTAGTTTGGGTGCTGTGTTTCCACATCCGAGTGTTGCTCTTTTAAGACTTTTGAAAGTGTACTCCATACCTCGTCTCTCTCAGATTTTGGAATGCACTTCAGATTCTTAAACCTTGGGTCAAGTGCCATCGCGATCATTAGAAATCTCGCATTGGTACCTTCTTTGAGTTTTGTCAAATCTGCAAAGAAAGTGTTCTCCAAATTAATAACATGTGCTGGGTCATCATCCAAGACTACTAAAACATGAAATATATGTCAGAATGCTTGTAAAACAGAAAAGGAGATGTACAGTTCTCCCCCAAAGAGTTCAGTCACAAATTTAATTAACACTTTTTTTTTTAAATGAGCATCATCAGCATGGAGCATGTCCTCTGGAATAGTGGCCGAAGCATGAAGGGGTATCTGAATGTTTAGCATATCTGGCGCGTAAATACCTTGTAATGCCAGCTGCAAAAGCGCCATGCGAACGCCTGTTCTCACTTTCAGGTTACCTTATAAATAATAAGCAGGTAGCATTATGTCCTGTAAATGTAAACGAACTTGTTTGTCTTTGCATTGGCTGGACAAGAAGTAGGACTGAGTGGACTTATAGGCTCTAAAGTTTTACATTGTTTTGTTTTTGAGTGCAGTTATGTAACCAAAAAAATCGAATTTGTAAATTGCACTTACACAATAGAGATTGCACTATAGTACTTGTATGAGGTGAATTGAAAAATACTATTTCTTTTGTTTATCACTTTTAGAGTGCAAATATTAGTAATCAAAAAATAATAATATAAAGTGAGCACTGTACACTTTGTATTCTGTATTGTAATTGAAATCAGTATATTTCAAAATGTAGAAAAATATCCAAAAATATTTAATAAATTTCACTTTGCATTCTATTGCTTAACAGTGTGATTAAAACTGCGATTAATATTTTTGAGTTAATCACGAGTTAACTACAGTTAATTGGCAGCCCTAATTTATATGTTTTAAGCTTGTTTTGAGAAATCTTCTGCTACTTTGCTCTGTGTGAAACATGAGGAGCTTTAACTGTAAGTACAGTATTGTTCAGCATACCGAGAAATTACACTGTTAAGAGTTTTTTAGAATTTTTCTTTAGTGTTTTTAATGCTTTTTTTTTAATAGAACTGTAATTTTTGTGACGTATAGCAAGCTGAGTTTTCCAAAGTTTGCTCTAAGCGTTGTGGTATGTTGTATAGTATAACCATTTCTGTGTGTCATCTTTTGGTTTTTCTGAAAGTTAATAAACAATTTCACTGTGCATGTATCCCCTGGAAACAGAATCTGCTGTACTTACTAACAGAGACAGAAGGTAACCTTACCTTTTATCATTGGTTTACAGTGTAATGAGCATTCTTAAATATGTAAGTGCCAATTCAGTCTAGGGGTGTATATACTGATTGTACCTCAAGGTCCCTTTAAACACCTTTTAAAAACAAAGAGCTACATCTGGCACCATACAGTTTGCACTAGCTGAGGATCTGGCCCATGATATTTTGCTTTAGGCATCTGAAATGTGTCTGTAATTCATAGATCCCAACTATAGCATATTACAGTGGGCTGGCAGCTCCTGTATCTCACAAATGGGAAACCTATATATTGCTGAATAACTTCATGATTTCCTGGCTGGAGATCATTTAGTTTCAAATATTACACTTGAACGAATACAGATATGTAGCTTTCTTGCTGCATGATTGATGCATCCAGTCTTCACTATCTTCCCCTCCATGAACTGTTCCCCTCTTTTGTTTATTTGGTCTGAATTTAGATTGAAATCCTTTTGAAGCCTTTTATTCCGTGTTGTACAAAATGCCTGGAACATTCATGCCACTATGAGAAATGCCATTTGTGATCACTGAATGGTGCATGCATGTTCTGTGCATACTGTGTTCTAGTATTCCAGTAAGTGGATGCACTTGATCTTTTGTAGGGGAGTGCTGGCCTTGCCACTTACAAGCAGCACTTGACAACTGATTCATGGAATGATAGTTACAACAACTTCACAGGAGTCTGTATGCCCAATCCCCTTGACTGAAAGTATCAGCTAGTGAGTTATGGATAGTGATAAAACTGTGAGGAAAAAGCCATCCTTGAATTATGAGTACAGAATAGTTATAACTCATTATACTATCCATGTGACAAGAGTATGATAGGAGGAAGTTTGCCCATACACACAGGTAGCTTCCTATAACTGAGTAGAAGAAGAAATATATGCAGACAGTTGTTTAAAAGTTGATTTTAGGTAAATATTAATGTTAAGTAGGCAAATTATAAATAATTGTACTTTTGTATGAACTCTCCATCTCCACATTCACTAAATTCCAAAAACAGGTTCACTTTATTCCATCTTTCCTATGCCTGTAAAGAGTTCTGAGGCAAAAAAAAGTATAGTAATTCCTGACATCACTAAGGCTTTTTACTAATAGTAGTTCATAATCTCTTTCAAAGATGCACTTCTGTAAACTCTTTTTACTAGAGGTATACATAGCCTTTGCCATATTCCCTTAACTACATTTGATGTAAAAGGCTAATAGATAGCATAAATAGATGTCTATGACCTTTAAAATGAACTTGTGAACCAGGATAGAGTAAGAAAGGGGAGAGCAGGTTTAACACACAAGTATGTACGTATGTTATGATTTTATTTTAAAATATATTTTTTTTAACTTCTGTACTTGTAAATGTGGGGGAAAATGTTATGGAACTTGATTTTTTTAATTATCAGTAAATTGCATGTATCTATTTGAAGTTTGTCTTTAAATACAATTTAATTTCTGTAATTGCTTTTGATAATAATAGAATGCACATAATTTACATAGCTGTGTTTAGTGACCATGTTAGCTGCCTTGTTATAAATTATGGAAGACAATCAGCCATATAATAATTTGCACGTATATATTAAATGTTTCTGTAGTGCCATATCTTGCAGTGTCTATATATGGTATAGCGCTACAGAAACACTTCATATACACGTACAAATTATTATTACAGTGGTGGTTAGCTGCCTTGTTTATAAATTTTGTGTGTGTGTGTATCTGTGTAAAAATGTGGTTACATTCATCTGAGAATGGATAATATCATTTTACAGATAGGGAAAATGAGGTACAGATGGGTCTAGTGAATTGTTCAGGAGCCTATGAGGCGTTTCCGTTTGACATTGGAATACAGTCTCTTGCTCCAATTATTATCTGTGCTGCCTTATGGAGAAATGACTTATCCATGAAAATTTAGGAAACAAGACTCTTACTTTGCAACTCAGTTAATACATTAATATGTAAAATGACCAGTACTGGTATTAAGTATTAGTGTCAGTCCATGTACAAGGCTTAACACCTTAGAGTTACCTTGACCTGCCTCATGAATTGCCAGCTAAGGACTTGGACAGCAATGTTACCTTCTTTCCTCACTCTCCACATCTCTTTTTCCCCTAGTGGTTGTAACTGTCAACATGAACTGTTGTATGTAAGCATACTTCTGTGCCTACTTTCATTCCTTGGCTCTGGAGGAACAGTTTATTTGAATACTATGCACGTAGTTGGTCCTATAGTATGTATCAGGATATGTGTAGTTGGGGTTTTGGCAAACACACACCACTTCCTTTTTTTCTGCAAACATTTCCTGTCACACACGCAAAAACACTACAGTGTTCCTTTACCATATTTTATTTTTTCCCAGCTAGAACTTAGGTGCCCTGTTTACCTGTTATAGAGCTGTTTTTGTAGAGCTGATGACTATATGCCCAGCTATGAAGACAGAATTTAGCCCCTCTCTAGTTGTGGAGGGATGGGGGTAGAGGATATGGAAGTTTCCATTGTACTTGTTTCTTAGATTTGTTCTATTTAATTAATAAAGATAGATACAAGGGTAATGCTTGATCTTTTGGAGTCTAATTCAGATAATGTAATGCCAAATCAAATATATTTCCTCCTATTTAAAGGATTGGATTTAGTAACACATGCCTGTTTGATGCAGCTTTTTCTTATTTAAAAATAAGAAAATTGCTTCCATGCTCCTTGCAATTTGTGGAACGTTTAAAATGTCTCTGGTGTTTTGTGTTTCACTGATACGTGCACATTCTTGGAAAATGTCACTCTCTCAAATACCTTGTTCCGTTTTTCGTAACATTGAATGACTGTTAAGTATCATGAATGAAAGTAGTAAAATCTCTGATGTATAGAGAAAAACTTGAAATCAGTAACTGAAAAATTAAAAGCAGTTACTTGCAATGTTGATAGGTGATGTTTAGGCTATTTCTTGTGACATATGTTACAAAGATGTACTAACAGTTGATAGCATTCAGCGTTAAGAAAGCATATCTCTCCGTAAATGTACAGAATCCTAAAGACTGCGTACTAGACATGAAGATATATAATTTTACTTTTAAGGTCCTTTAAAAATTTGTAGTTCTTCAATGCACTGTTTAAGTATAACTTTCTAGTATTTGTATCTCTTGTTTAAACAAACAGAAACCACCAGCAACAGATATTGTACCCAGGAGTTTTGTGAGTTGAAGAAATTTAATTAGTGTCACTGATAGTATTAAACAAGTAAAATATCACTAAAAGAATGTAATGTTGTCATGACTGCTAGTATTCTAAAGGCTGTTGGCAGAAATTTCCTTTCTTAATAGAAGGGTAGTTTACCAAAGAGATTCAGCATGTCCAGGAAGAGCTGGAGCAGTGACAGACATATTCTAGTAGTTATATTCTTTTTTTACAGAATCAAGATTTCTTTGCTGAAAATTGTGCTTCAAAATAGAATAATCAAATAAGGCCACCTCACATCATTTTGAAACAGTGTAATGGCAAAAGAGCTTTTTTTTAAATTATAAAACAGACTTTCATAGACAGCTGCCAAATGGAAAGAATGGTTTCCAGATTTTTTTTATTCATACTTTTCTGGTCTTGTGTGAATTATTGATAGATATGTCATAACTCTGAGAGAAATGACAAAATGTCTGATGCTTTCAACTGAAAATAGCAGAATTGCAGTAGCTATAGAAACTTAGTTCACATGGATAGTTTTAAACTTACTGAAGTAGAATTCACTAATTCACATGCAATAAAATGTACTAATCCACACACAAACTTGCTCCAACATGTGAAATAACTCCATGTGAAATATTTCAATAGACATCAGTGATACTACTCATAAGTAAGGCAAGGATTTGACCTTTAAAGTACAGAGTGCTATCATGAGGTATGGTATAGCAGTTCCAACACTTCATTATTTTTTACAAAATGTTAGTAAATATACTGTGTTATATTTAAACTAAAACTGCATTTGTCAAAATAATGGATCTGATTATGCTTTGTAACACACGTCTGCTGCTTTGTCATGCCTGCTCATTTAGCCTAATCCGTGCTCATTGAAGTCAGCAGGCATGTCTGTCCATTGGCTTTGGTGGAAATTACATTGGGCCCTTACTAATTTTCACAAATCAGTCATTTGCAAAAGATGCCCCATTTACCTCTGCTGTGTCATACAGAGTAACTCATATGGAGTCATGATTTAGTCTGTTACTCTTAAATGTTGATTTCTGGTTAAAAACTAAACATTATTCAAAAAATTGTAAGATCACATTTTATCACGTGTGTTATTAGAACTGTCACTGACTAAACATAAATCTTAAGTTTATTTGCCATGGATGTACTTGCTGGTAGAATTTTTTTTCCAGCAGTACAGAGAGCTCTTCCTGCCATTTATGCTGCCTTGCACATTAGTGCATAAAATATAAGGTCATTATATGAAGAAGGTAAATAGCCTCTTTCCAGCTGCTGCTTGTAAACTGATCCCTGTCTGAGGTGCCAGCATAGCTATGCTACATGTCCTTCTCTGTATCTGAAATTGTATCATCCTGAATTACATTACATCTAGCTCCATCTTCCTTTAATTATGCACTGAGTTACATTACATCTGCCTTGCTGTATGCTTGCAGGCAACTTCTTCCTTCATTCACTTAAGACAGATGATACACAAACAGCTTCTCCTTTTCTCTTACGGTCTCTTGGTTTAAACAGCCCTCTGGATTCCCAGTCACTAAGCCCAACTTCCTCTGATATCTGTTTAGTGCTGAGATTGCAAAGAATCCCTCCCAGTACACTTGCTGGGAGGTGCTGGTCTTGAAGGCTCCCGTTGCTATACTTTAATGAAACTCTTTTTTTTTTTTTTTTGTTCTCAAGAGTGCCTCTTTTGAATCCGTCTTCCTTCGGGATGGCTTTCTAACAGTTGCTGTTATGCATTTGCTGATCTATGCTCTGCTCCACAATTCCAGAATAAATAAGTGATCAACAACGCACTGAGAAGTACTGGTAGCTTTCACTCCTCTTCAGATTCCCTCTAGCTTTTAGAATCTGTGGCATTTAGTGAAGGGATATTTTGTAGCAACTGCAACTTTACTAGGTTGTTTTTTTACACATCTGACATCTTTCTCTCACTTTTGTTCTCACCTACTCAGTCTTCTGTGAATTTGGTAGAGATCTTAATTTTGTGGGCTTCTTTTACTGATCTAATACAGTTTTTTCCTGTACTTCATCCCTGTCATTTTCATTCTTCTAGTTTAATGTTCCTGACCATCCCTCTGACCATAATCTTTATGTTCCTCATTGTCTTGATTTCTTAATAAAGAAAACATCTCTGTCTGGATTTACAATTTCCATTACATTTTGTTTGGTCAGAGCATGTGCCCTTGTTGTTGATCACTTATTTATTCTGCTGACTTGACCTACTCTTACTTTTATAACTGTTGGTTCATTCTGTCATTACTGTTTTTAACCTAATTCTCTTAAGTTATTCATTCATTGGAAAAGGAAACTTTAGTATGCAAAGGTGAAGTTATTAAGTACATCATGAAGGTAAGCTGAACCTTGTTCGCAGGAGTATTTTCAGCTATTAGTATGTGATCTATTTACAACACTGGTTTCCAGAATAAAGTGATGGGAGGGGGCATGAGTTAATTTGCACAGTTATTAGGAGGTAATATTGTACCATAACAACCCACTGCATCATTCTAGTGTTTCCAAATGAAGATTCTGTTCAAGTAATGTAGGTTCATCATCATCATTATACAACATGCGCTATTGATACCACAACTTTTGCTTGTTATTCCGGAGGGCTATCATTGTACGTGTTATCAGTAAAATTACGTATTATATGTGTCCAGGGGCAAAATGAGTTGGCTAAATTTGTCAAAAATAGGAATGTAAAGTTAGAGTCCTAAATCCAGATTTTGACACTTGCCTGGATTTTCAAAAGTGCAATTTATCCAACAGTCCTCATTGACCTCAGTTTCTGAAAATCCTGAGCCTAACCTTTGCAATGGCAGTACAATATTTAAAATAAAGGGAGATAATGGAAAATTAACTTCTTTCAGAAACAGGAATTTTATTAAAGCTAGACAATTAAGGGGAAAGGTCTCATGTAAACAGAAACCTTTCTCTAGTGGTCGGTCTTTCAGAAAAGTGTATGTTCTGATTTTTCTCATTCCGAACGTTTGGTCTTACGTCACTAAACTGTTTCATGTTTTCTGATTTCCTCTTTCCCCCCCCCCCCCATATGGATGGTCATGCTTGTGACATGAGAAAAAGTTTGTCCTTCTGAGCAGATTATTTTAAATTTTTCAGTGCACAAGATATAGTCTTATGTCAGGTCCTTTGGTCTTTAAGAAAAGACCATAAGATTTGCTGACCTTAAATTTTTTCCTATTCAGGTATAAAAATTAGGATTTTTTAAATTAAAATTAAAATTTTTAAACAGGTTGCTGCTGCATTAAGTTTTACACAGAGAACTGGATGGGTTGTCATATTTCATCTGCTAGAGGGTTTCCTACTTATCTCAAACTTCGTTTGTTTTATAGTCTTCTGGGGACATCACCTTGTGTTGTCTTAATTAATTCAAAGTAGACCTTTCAATAACTAGTGTATTTTATGTTAACTGAGTAAGTAGAATAGGGAGCATACATGACCCAGTGGTGATTTTAATGTTAATCTATTTCAGAAAGAAAACATGATGGAGCAATTTATTACCTTCTCAGTTTTGTGATGTGTTGCATTCCATGGGCTCCATGACTTTGTGTTTTGGTTTCCAAGCAAAAGTTTTCAAATTCTTTTATAAAAGATTGTTTCCATGCAGTCCGTGAGGTGAAGTTTTTAATTGTTGTTCCACAGTAGTTGAGATACCGCTATTTCTGTGGTACACATTTAAATGTACTTCTGTTAATTGTGTTAACATAATTGGTGTCTCTTCAAACACTTTAAAGATTTGAGTGTGTATCTGTTTTGGCGATTGGTTGCTTAGCAAAGAAAATTCCTACATTAAATATTTTGTCTCAGTAAACTTTCCAAGATCCTTAGAGCCTCTAGTAAAGGATAATGTTTTTGAATATTTACTGTCTATCCCAGGGGTCGGCAACCTTTCAGAAGTGGTGTGCCGAGTCTTCATGTATTCACTCTAATGTAAGATTTCATGTGCCAGTAATACATGTTAATATTTTTAGATCTCTTTCTCTAAGTCTAGAATATATAATTAAACTCTTGTTGTATGTAAAGTAAATAAGGTTTTTAAAATGTTTAAGAAGCTTCATTTAAAAATAAATTAAAATGCAGAGCTGCCCCGGATCGCTGACCAGGACCCGGGCAGTGTGAGTGCCTCTGAAAATCAGCTTGTGTGCCGACTTCGGCACGCGTGCTATAGGTTGCCTACCCCTGGTCTACCCTGTTAGATCTTACTGAACACACATCTATGATTTTTAATGTAAATATACTTAGAAGCTTAGTATTTTCTCTATATTAGTAATAAGAGTCCAGTAGTAAAAGGATGTTGCTTGGAGTAAGTGGTATGGAAGGAGGAGATTAATATTCTTAAATATCTTTACTTCTATAGGTCTGGATTCAAGGTCTTGGTTAAGTGCTTAGTGAAAAAGAGTTGGTGGGGCTAGATTTTCAATAATTCCCAGAATCAGGGCCATATTTTCAGGAGAGCTCTGTACCTAGATGAAGTGGCCAGATTTTCAGAAGTGCTCAGTGGCCAAGAGACCTTTTCTTTAGTAGGAAAAAAGGTGTGGTTTTGAGTTTGCTAACTCAGGTTAACTAATTCAAGACAAGGCAGTTTGTAGCTTTTCCACTAATTAGCAAGTAAAGTTAAAAATTAGGCTCCCCTATAGTCTTTAACTCAACTTGTTATGGGAGAACTTAGTTGTTAACTTGAGCTCTTTTGAAAATTTAGCCCAGTAGCTTATTTCTGGTCCTCAGTGCATTTCATAAGAGGTGCACAGCTTCTTGTAGAATTAGATGCAAAATGGCCTAACAAAACTTTCTAGATTCCTGGATTTCATTAAATTGTCTACTATTGTTGTAACATAAAATTATAAATTTATCTGAAAATGTCAAGCTGAGTCTTAGAATGGTAGGAAAGTATGTGTAAATGTTAATGTTTTTATATATAAAATGTGGGTGTAAAGTACAAAAGCTTGCAGAATGCTTGCAACTCTCACTGACTTCAGTAGTTGTTGCTCCTGCTAAAAGATTCTGATGATTGGTTCCAACATCTTCAGATTCTCATTGTTCTAAAATATTTGACATTTTCTGTATATTTTTTGGGGGTGTGTGTGTGTGTCAAAAGTAAATAGAAGATCATAGGAACAACTTGCCAGACCATGTGCAGCAGTGCAATAGGGGGCGAGAAGAAAGGTGTGGTTTGAAAGAAAGCTTTGAATCAAAGCCTGGTGAAATTCAATGTACTTTTGATCCAAGCCACATTCGTCTTGCAGCATTAGCCTTTCCTTTTAAACGTGATGTTGTTTGTTTTAGCCAAAGCTACTTGCTCATCTACATGAATATTGTTAAAATGATATTGTCATGACCAGCCAATGGGAAGGCATCATGTAAAAGAAGTAGAGAACAATCTGAAGTGGGTTTTTTACCCACAAAAGCTTATGCCCAAATAAATCTGTTAGTCTTTAAGGTGCCACCAACTCCTCCTTGTTTTTTTAGCTCGCCATGTTGGCAGCCTGAGGGTCCAAGGGATATTAAAGATTGTGCTGTTTTTGTTCCAGACAGTGCATGAGATTTTACCCCTTCCTAAACATAGTTGTTGTTTCTGCTAAACCTGTATTACCAGACTGTAGGCTTGGACCTTAGCAACAAATTATTTTGACTACTTTCCCTAGTGCCTTTAATGCTGAGAATCTCACTCATGATGTTGTCCAAATGCGAAGTTTAGTTATCAAGATTACAGGGTTGGTGTGCACACAGATTGCACAGCAATAACAGGAGATGGGAATTAATAGTCTGACTTTACCTAAATCAACCTTAATGACTTCTATTCTGAAATAAGAGAGTTCCATGCACAGACTTGCACCAAAAATGGTTAAATTGGCTTTAGGAAGCAGATTTAGTTAAATCAGGGCAAGCTAGCAAATAGATCAGCACTTCTTTCCAACATCCTCTAGTAGTAATGAACTGCTAATTGAAGGTCACTGATTGTTGTGTCCCATCTTTTGGTCTTATAAATGGTTGACACTGATGTACCTTCTCCTTTAATTATTAACGCAGGTATGTGCCTGGAGCAAATGATTCTTTATGAAAGAATTTCTGTGGGAGTTAATTACGTGTTGTTGTTTTTTGAAAATGTTTGTGTACATGTTGGTTCTCAACAGTATGTGGGTATTTTGCACACCATATTCTTGTTGGATTCTAGATAGGAAATGGTCCGTATTTGTGTCTCTAGTTCTCCCGAAAAATTCTTCAGCAGCCTAGGTCCAAAACATAAGCAAGTATTGTACCAGGAATTGTGTAAAATGCTGTAAAATAAAGCAGATATACGCAAAAGGAAACACATTCTCTTTAGCCATACTTAGTATGTTTATTCAGCTGGCAATTTGTGCTGTTTCATATTCATTGACCTAGAAATAGCCATCATTTTAATGCACTCTTGGAGGAAAAAAAGGTGTTATAGAAGAGAACTGCCACATCAAAGCCTCTCTCCAGCTTGTGAAATGGTATCCACCACTACCCTTCTCAACTCTATTGTAACACTCATAACTTTTTTCTATCTACAGAAAGTTTGCCCTTTTATTAAGAAATGGCTGTAGAGTTTTATTTAGAGTAAAATGATAAAAGCAACACAAACTATTTGAAAAGCTCAGTACTGTTTAAACAAGAGTCTACAATAAATGTGATGTGGGTTCTGCATGTCTATATAGCAGAAGTTGCCATGTGATTCAACTGTTGCCATATAGTATAATATGTATCCATTTAAGTAAGTGTTAGAGTGAAATCCTATGTAAATAGCTAGAACAAATTGAGAACTGCATACTTGTCAAGTGACCCATATTTTGTGGGTCAGATCCGTTGTTCTGAAGTCTGATTTTGGGATCAGTGAAATTAAACACTTAGCCGACTGTGGTTGTACAGAAAAGGTTCGTAGCTGTTGAGGATATCATGGAATCAGTGTAATAATACCCTCTCCCTTTCCAAATACAGGAGGCTCACATTCATCCTTTTCCTTCCAAAAAGTCTTAGGACATATGTAGAATGTTGAAAGAGGACCCCATAATGACCCTCTACTTATTACTGGACCTTTGGCAGATTTAAATCCCCAAATAATTTGGAAAAACTTGTTTTGTTCCATGAGAATTAGATTTAAATTAGTTTGAAAGTGAATATTTTTTTCTGCTGTTATTTCACTTATATAACATACTCTCTCCTCCGTTTCTTTAGCTTACCTTATCACAAAGAAGAGTTCGTTTTGTACAACTGAGGAAGGTTTCACTGTACTTTAAAAAACAAAACAAAACAAAAAAAACCCTAAAAGATTTTATTTCTCTTAAAAATACCAATAACAACAACATTGAATTTATGGATTAATCTTTTTTGGAAATTAGCAAATTTATGACATGCTGGGAAATGGACCTCAACATTATTCATAAACAGGTTATTTAGTTAAATTAAACTATATGCATCTATGCAAATCTTCAAACAAAATAAGATTTCAGATACAAAGATTTTGTTGAAATCATTTAGTCATTGAACCAAAAATGGGATGCTGTTGCTTGGCCTTTTGGCTAAAATCCAGTATAATAAGGTGGTCCAGAGACATCTGCGTGGAGCATATCACAGGACACCGTCAGTACTAGGATCAGTAAACAAGACTGCCGGTCAGGGAAATAACCCACTTGCTTCCCTGACGAACTAAGGGACACACCCTGTCCACATACCTGTTCCCTACATCAATACTGACTTAGACTCAGAATGCATTCTGTGGGTTTCATACGCAAGATCACTTATTCACTGACACTTTAAAAACTCCCACAACCCAATCTGGGTCTATGCTGGTTATGTGCTATGTATGTATCTTGTGAACCTTGTAACCGCTGCTTGTAATCTCTCATAACTCAAGCCTGACCCCAGATGTACAGTACCTTCCTTCCTAACTTGTGTAAACTTGATTTTAAACATTAGCTTTAATAAATGTTTAATATGTGTCCTCTACCTAGAGATGATATCTTGCATTTTTCATCTCTGATGGGGAGTTAACTGTGAGATCATGTTTTGACTTGTCTTGTCCTCCTTTCTACATTTTCCAATATGTTTGAAATGGGAGAAGAATCTTGCCTCCAAGAGGAGAGATTTATTTGTGCAGAGAAATAAGCTGTGATTTGTTGTACTCTGCTTTTAGTGATGCCTCTTTTGTAGCCTGTTTTGTAGCTTATTACAGTAATATAAATAGCCTGTATTTTGTGTAACTTAATTTAAAAATGGTTAATTTTTATAAACCTTGTTTTTAGTTACACTGTAATTACAATGTAACTACACTGTGGTTATGCTTTTTGAACTCTGTAATTAGCACTGTTTATCATAACTAGTAAATTATTGAGTTATTTATTATTGCCCATTTAGTTGGAAACTTTAAATGATGATAATTTTGATGTTATCCATTTTTATACCTTTAACTAGAATATAACCTTATCACCAGAAAGTTAACTACATGGGTCATTGACAGCAGGTTGTACTAGTTTGTGTAGAATTATAGGAAATGCCTTTCTTGGACACTGATATTTCAGATCTTTGTAATTCATTACTAGCCACACTATTGTAATAAATCCAAAAGGGTTATAGGTAATGCTGTAGGTAAAGTTTCTAATAACAATACAAAAGTCTGAAATGATTGAACAAAATATTCTGCAAACTGAACTTCCTCCCAAACCCAAGTCATATTCCTTTGCATCTCACTTCATCTGTATATCCACACTCTTCATCCTATTCTTCCAGCTACTTTATCAATTTTATTTTACAAAAGCCCAGAGTGTTGACCTTCATTTGAATAGCCTTCGCATACTTTTACTAGATGGGCCTGGAGGGGCTAAGAAGGGGGAACAGAAGGACAAATCATGAGTAGTTTGGTTTTAATATTTTTAAGACAATGGTTTAAAAATGTTTAAACATGTACAATATCTAAACTTCTTTTCCTCGATCCTTTCAGCACAAGCCCACCTTACTGCTGTGTGGACCTTTACTCTTTGCGAACAGGAGAGATGGTCAAATCCATACAGTTCAAAACTCCTATTTATGATCTGCATTGCAACAAAAGGTAGAAACTTTCCTTCACTCTCTTTGTATAGTAGCAGGGGGGTTTTTTTTGGTTTTATTTTTTTTGCAGCATAGAAAACTTTAGTGACAATCATAGTTTACATTTTATCCATTGGCTGGCTTTAGGATTTTAAAATATCATGCAGGCATCTCAGTTCTGCCAAAAGTAGAGCTTGAGTTTTTCACTTTTCAAGAAATATTTTGACTTAAAATAGGACAATACTTCTGTAGTGATGACCATGTGAAAACACTTTACAGATATGAACTGATTAAGCATCATGATACCTTAGTATGTAGGAATGTGAAGTATCCTCATTTTCCTTTTTACAGATTGGGAATCTGGGGCACAGTGCTGTTAAATCAATTAACATCTGTAAGTCAGTGTTTGAGCTGGCAGAAGCTTGTGTCTTGATAGAATGTATACAAAGACCTCATATGCATTCTGAGTTGTATAAATAATAATTCTACTCATTTATGCTAGAAGGTGGGAACTAGATAAAGCAGTGTATTTTTTCTGGAATAACAACACTTTGAATACCTAAATCCTGAAAGAGGATATCTAAGCATCAGGTCTGAAATACTGCGATTCTCCGGAACCACAGGTTCAGATCCTGTCAGGTTAACTCAACCCTTCACATTTCTGAGGTGAATAAAACTGAATATCCTACACTGTGTTTTCAGTCAAAAGAGATACAAAGTCCAAGGTCTGTCTGTCTCTGCATAAAGATAGAAATGATCCTTTGGCACTTCTGATAAGAGAGGTTACTTTGATGGCTTTGACCAAAATTCTCTTTTTCCCATCCCCACTATTGGACTGCCTGCATGGATGGCTACTTCTCTCTACCTCATATTATTAGTTATTTATTATTAACATTTTTTTACAGCAAACCTCATCCTTATATCTGAAGGTACTTTATAAAGGAGAGAACAGTGTCATTCCCATGTTACAGATGGAAAAACTCAGGCCTAGAGAAATTGCTGCATTTCATTGGTGCTATAGGTATAGTTTGTCATGTGCTTTGGGATCCTTCAAGATGGAAGGTGCTGTAGAAATGTAAAATGTAATTTATTAAGAAATGCTCTAACTGAAAATATTTTGTACGGTATTGATTTTAGCAGCATCATTTTAAACAGATTGACGAATGGGGTGTGGTGCAAAGTGAGAATTGAGAACGTTAGAGATGAACAGGTGGCAACAGTCAAATCTATTTTGCAGATTGTGTAAAGAAATAAATGGCAGGATTGAATAAGTGTCAGTTTTAAGGGCAGAGAGAATAGAAAACTACATTGGGAAGAAGGAGATGATGATGACATTAAAGGAATAAAAGGGTGAGGAGTCTAAAGACTGCTACAAATTTTGTTAAAACAGACACTTCTCTACTATGGCACCATAGAGAATATCAGTGTCTAAATTAATCAAAGATGAATAGTTGAAGGAAACATTAGAATACAGAACAGTTGAACAAACAAGTAATTTTCATAACACAATAAAGTAATATAATTTGATGCTATAGTAGAATTAAAGGACTAAATAGTATGTTAGTGTTAACTATCCACAATGAAATTCCGTATCAGTGGGACAGTATCAAATAACTGAGTTGAACTGAAGAAGTTAAACTAAGAATAGAAAAGAAAATTTTCACAAAATAGGTCACTGTTCCTTTAACAGTCTGTCAGAAAGAGTTCAGTATGTATCTGTGCAACTGTCTCTTTAAAAATTTAAAGTTCCCTTGTGGACAGTGTGATGATAGTAAATCTTTCCAGTCTAGTCTGTCTGTCTGTCTCTTTTTTTTTTTCTTTTTTAGCAGAAGAAAAGTCCAATTGTAAAAACAGTCAAAAGGCAAAACATCATTCAAAGTCTCCCAACTAAAAAAACTCTCTCCAGGTGCTAATGTTTTTTTTTTCCCCCTAAGTGGTGAAAATGGAATAGCCCCTTCAAAGTTGTGGGGCTGTATCAAGGGTAGTTGTTTTTCTGGAACATATCAGATTCTATTATCATCCAAGAAAAGTTCACTATTTCAGATTGAAAATGCATGAAAAATGGCCAGTTGAAGTCCTAATGGGGCATTAGCTATACTGTAGACTAATGCAGTGCAAAACTGAAGTTTTTAAAATAAAATTTGAATAGTGGAAGAATAGAAAAGCATTCGGTATTTATATTTATATTCCAAAACCATCCACAATCTGTTAGGCACTGTCCCTAAAGGAAAACAGTCTCTGCCTCTAAGAGCAGAAGACAGGAAGTATGAGACAGATCGGGGAGAATGTTGTGATCAAAACAAATACAAATTTTATAGACATTATACTTTAAAAACCCAACCTTATACTTGACTACTTTTCAGTCTGTCCATTATTAACTGGCCAATTTCTTAGAGACCTCCTGGAAGAAGTTACATAAAGCCGATACACTTCCTTTTTGTTTTCCTTTCCTGTGATTTAAACAGTTGGAATTCATTTTGTTAAACTAAAAATAGTTGACAGTAAAAGCAGTTAGGTTTGGGATAAAAATTAGTATTCATTTCAGACAAGACAAGTTGTAAATTATTGAGAAAAAAAGAGGCTTTTATAACAGAAATGCTCATGGACTCCTGAACTATAATTTTCCTTCATGACATCGCCTGTGTAGATTCCTCCTGTAAGACTGCATGTCCTGCCATTTGGCAACAGAACTCATTTCAAAGCACATGCTTTCCTGTTCCAGCATTGTAAATGTAGGGATATGAAAGCCCCCCCCCCCCCCGAAAACCGTCCCAGAGTTCCTCATTTTCTGTCATCCGAAGCGGTTGCAGAGCCCATTCTTTCCCTTGCCTCTGGGTTTGTATTAGAATAGCTAGACTTCCTACCCTGCTACAGTAGTTCTAGAGTCTTATGCATGGAGAAAGGATCCTAACCATCTGGGGCCAGGAGTTTCTTCTGAGTCTTTGCTGAAGAAGTCTAATGAGTCTAACCTTAGCCAGGGAAGTCCTCAAGTCCCTCAGGACAAAAGTTCTTAGGATCTTTTGCCTATGAGTAGAGCAGTTAGATCTTCTCAAAAGGAGCCCCCCAAACTCTTAAAAGAAGTCTCTATGATCTCAGAAGAAGAGGCAGGCACACCATAATCTATGCTAATTCTCTGGAGCTAATAGGGATTCATATGAAAGTGGTTTTGATTATGTCCCAACATGGACAGCCACCTTTGATCATAGGAATCCAAAAATGATAGAGCCTGGCTAGATCCAAGCTGCTGAGATCGTTTGTTGGCTCATATGACTTTGAGGTTGGTCCTAAGGCACTTGGCTTGGCAGATCCAATTTTGAGGGTGGCTATCTACATACATTCCCCCCTTCCCCAAAATATATGGCCCTTTGTTTTAAAGGCTTAAAAATGTAGGACAGTATTTCTGTGTATTGGTATGTGCACTGTAAAGAACTGAAATTGCCAGAGGTAACTGAACAATAGCTGTCCCCTTGAATTTTTTTTCATTGTCCTTGCATTCAGGATGCTGATAATCACTGGAAGTGATTTATTACATAAAGCCTATTTCTCTGATCTTTAATTCCATGGTGGTGTGCTTTCATAAGGGGGGAAAAAACACTGTTGATTACTGTCTACTAACAGTAATATTTACTATTAGTAGTTTGACAGATTTGCAATGAAATAAACAATGTGATTATTTCCATGGTAAAAGACTTCCTTTTAAATTAGTCTGTGTGCTGATTGTGGATTTGGTTATGATTTGAGACACTAAGGACAATGCAGGATCCTTGCAATTCCATTTTTTTCTTTTCTAATGGGCCTTTTATTACAGGGGATATATCATAGATGCTGCACTACTCTGCATGGTATTTGTATACTTCCTGAAGGGCAAGTTATGTGATGGGGATGAGACTCTCTTTAGCAGCTGCCAGTTACTGGAGAACAGGCAGTTTGTTGCTCAAGAATTTAAATTGATGGCCTTGAAACAATTACATTTTAAATATTGAATCTTAAACCAAGAGAATTAATGTTTCAAGTACACATGTTTTCATTTTTGTGTTTTTAGGATACTTGTTGTTGTCTTGCAAGAGAAAATTGCTGCCTTCGACAGCTGTACATTCACAAAAAAATTCTTCGTTACAAGTATGTATGACATTGGATTCAATTTTCTCTGCTCTGGTGAATAGTTGTAGTCCCATAAAACAGACTTGGAGTTGTCAACAGAATCAAATTGCAAGTCAAAAAACCACATTGCAATGAAAGTTGATCCCTAAAGGCCTATTTTTCTCCCCCTAAAATGCTAAGTATCTGCATCTCTCAGTGACTTTGTTTAGAATTGCAGGTGCTCCATCACCTTCAAGAATCAAGTCCCATTATTTCTGTGTATTTGTGTTATTTTGCATATTTATCATCATACCTAAACTCTCATTTGTAGTGAAAAGCACTTTTATTAACGATACTTCTATTATTAGTTTGTTATATGCTGCTCTGATTACTCTTGGTGCTCTGTGTTTTCAGCTGTAGATTTTATGTTTAATCTACATTGGATTGAACATGATAATTCCAGTGGTCTGTCAATTTTTTTGACTGTTGATTGTCTGTAGTCCTAGATCTGTTTTTCCATTATTATTAATATGTTTATTGTGGTAGCACCTAAAGGTTAATGAGGTCAGGACCACATTGTGCTAGGAAAGGGCATATCTGCACACAGCTGTTGCTACCTGCTGAATTAGTAACTTAGACTGTTGGCTCAAGCTTGAAGTTGTTTGCTACTGACATTTGTTTCCTGATATTGCTGGTGCCTTTTATGCCATTTTTAATTATAGTACTTGATGGCTGACAGGGTACACCCCAGACACAGAGATGCTTCTGGAGAGAGATCTTCTGACACTGTACTAGAGTAATTCATAGTGCAGTTGGAAAGACAGGATATTTCTCCTGATGTGGTTCCTGATTTGTCTGTGGAGGTTGCTAAAAGTGGTACATGGTACACTTGGACTGAAGTCTGAGCATATCATGTATGTAACATTAAACCACATTTAGTCCCAGAAGTGAAATATAATCTCTCCAAACTGTTGACGAAGGGTGCTTGTGGTTGTTCACTAGGATGGCCTCTTCAAATAATTGTTTACTGATGTTTCCAGCATCTGATTGGATCATAATTACAATACTGAAGATGTTCTGTGTTTAAAAGGAAAACGTTAAAGTACTCTTGGAATTCAAATGGAAAAAATGCTTCCTTTTAAGTACTCATATAACAAAAAAAATCTCACTTCCCTTTATTAAAATATATCCAGATATTAGAACTGTTTCTTATTATTTTGAGGAAAAGTACCATTATACAGTAATATTAAAGTTGCCAATAGGTGTCAGTTTCTCCCTACACGATGGACATAACAGGTTCCTAGCATTCACTAAATAGAACTTCATGGACACATTCTTTGAACTAATGCTTTTGTTGTTGTTCCTTTTTATACCTTACAGAATCAAGGTACAAATTTAGCTTTATTTTTCGCAGGGTTCAAAAATTAAAACTTTCCACTAGGTATTTTGGTAATTTCGTCTTCATTTTTTTTTAAAAATTAAGTTCTGATAATTCTCAAGAGAAAACAGGAGTTGATGAAAATTTGTTTCCGAAAGTTAATTGACTGGTTGTATGAAACTACAGAAAAGTACTCCACGGTATTCAGCACAGGAATATCTCTATTCCTGATGTTGAAAAATAATGCAGCTGACAACAAAGACTGTTATGTAATATTAAACCAAAACACTGATTTACTGAAAAGTGCCTGAGAAAGTAATGTTTTGTTTCTAGAAAGAAAAAACAAAACAGCTAACCCCCCCATCCCTATTTAGTATCTTCATTTTGATT
The DNA here is from genome assembly GCF_003597395.2 of Chelonoidis abingdonii. NCBI lineage: Eukaryota > Metazoa > Chordata > Testudines > Testudinidae > Chelonoidis > Chelonoidis abingdonii. Next base: position 18,284,020 of record NC_133788.1, read on the forward strand.
TTTGATATTGTTGTATGTGTAGGATGACTAGATGTCCCAATTTTATAGGGACAGTCACAATTTTTGGGTCTTTCTCTTATATAGGCTCCTACTACCCACAGTCCCCTGTCCTGATTGTTCACATTTGCTGTCTGGTCACCCTGTGTATGTGCCTACAGTATATACACACCTAATTACACGCTTACATTATGGTTCCTTTATACTGAACTTGAATTTTTAAAACCATGACTATATTTTTAATAAAAGGTAAGCTGGGATGGGGATTTTGGTTATCCATTTTAAACCTCCTGAATAAATAATGTATTATACCTTGGTGCTCTGCTGAAAACCAGAAATGTGCTTATCTAGATTATTTAGTGTAGCTTGTAGCTGTGTCGGTCCTAGGATGTTAGCGAGACAAAGTGGGTGAGGTAATATCTTTTGTTGGACCAACTTCTGCTTGTCTCTCTCACCAACCGAAGTTGGTCCAATAAAAGATATTACGTCACCCAAATTGTCTCTAATAACTGAATTACTCACTCATTAAGAATATGTGTGGTAGCAATTTGTCATATTTCAGCTTAAATTATGCTACAAACTATAAATGATTTGGAAATGGCAATTGTTCCTAAGCCATTGGATGCCCTAAACATTGCTTTAATTTTCACTGCATTTTCAGTACTGGAGTAGTCATTCATGAAGAGTCGAGATAAAAATACAGCTTTGGTGAATGTTTACTGAGCTACTGCAAATCAAAAATTTTTGAAACCTCAGTACAAAAAGGATTTTTCTCCAAATGATAATTAGTTTATAATACTCCATACATTTTAGCTTTTAATGTGATATTCATAACATTTTTCACATTCTCTGTTCTAGCTGAATGGACCTTTTTGGTGCTGTGCTATTTCTTTATATACTGCAAGTTGCACTCAGAACTCTGAAATGGGACTTAGAAGCCCTTTTCTCTTAATAGTGAATATGCTTATTACAGCAGATATAGTGCCTTGCCATATTTTAAGGCCACAGAACAGTTTTAGTTATAATCTTCAGTTTCTACATACACTCAAGTCCCAAAACATTTTTGGGGCTGACACTTTTGGCTGTTAGGTTCTAACTCCCTTTGAAATTCAGTTGACATTAGGTGTCATTTTTGTCTCTAAAAACCTACTCCTTGGTCTGTACCCAGAACTTTGTTTTTCAGAAAGTTTGATCAAAATCTTTTTAGCCATTTTTGAGTTTAGGAAAGGGAAGAGAAATGCTTTCCCCTTCAGCAAATATCTAAACCACGCTGTTAAATAAAAGGCAACAAAAAACATGGCTAAAATTTTGGAACTTGCTATGGAGAAAGTCCACAGTGAGGACTAGAACCTTGGTTGGTTTTGGGGGGGAAATAAACATGTATTATTGGAAAATCACTAATGGGAATGCCCAATGGGTGTTTAAGAACATAATGAAGCCCTGCCTCCTTTTGAACGTGACTGGACATTGTCCAGTCCTTTAATCAATGAGGGCTGAGTTAAGGATAACCTACTGCTAGGATAATTTGGATGAGCGAGATGCACATTGAAAAGCACACAGCATAATCATTTACCAAAAAGACAAGTATTTACCCCAAACAGGAAAAAAGTCTGCTTTAACATCAGGGACAGAAGTAAGTCATTGTGGGGGGAGAAAAATGTATGTCTAATCATTTTAGGGTTTTCCTGCAGTTTCACCATATACTATAATATTTTATACAGTCTACATTTTGATTTTAAAATAACATGTTTCTGACCTCAATTCTGAGCAGTGCCTTTTTGTGTCACTTTCCTCCCCAGCCCACTGATATACCTCTACACTGGGGGCTGGTGGAATGAAGACAGTGTAGGGCTGCCTAAAGAATTGCCCTTTACTAGGCAAACTCCTAGAAAAGGGATCCAGCTGTGTTCAGGCTCCTTTATGCTGAAGGAGAGGAGGCATAAAGGGGCTAGAACACAGACCCGAATTAGAACTATTCTCTGTCCGTCTGAAGATGCTGCTGTCTTAATGTAAACCAATAAAAATAGCCTCCAGCTCAACAACAGCAGCTGCAAATGTGGGAAATCACCCATTTAAATGCTAAGCAGAAGCAAAATGCATCATCCTTTTTTTAATTGATTTTTTAAAAACATACAATTAAGATCATAGTGCCAGGAATTTAGAAGTTAAGGTTCTACAAGCTATGTTAATGCAGCTGTGTTGCATATATGTGGTATGCCTGTTTTTGCGGTTGAATATATAGCTTACTATATTGTTGTAATAAATGTCCCATAGAATATTCAGGATCTGCAACACAGTCATGTTCATGTGGCTGTTGGAACATTAGCTTCTGCATTTCCTGACTTTTTTGTGAGGCTAACTGTGCCACTTTAACATTGTATTAGTATAGGATTTAGTTAGATGAAAATGTAATGATTGAATTGAGTGAAAGAGAAACAACCAATTTTACTTTAGGCTTTCATAATAAATACTGATTTTACAGGTGCCCCCATCTCTGTGTGTCAGTTTAAGCCTGGTGTTTGAACTCGCATGGAAAATATATTGTGGGTAATCATGGGAAGATCACTTGAACTTCCATATCCAGTATATACAATAATCTACACTGTGAGAGGTATTTCTAATTCTACATCTGTTAGCTAAGTAAAGGCACACTCTCAATTTGCAAAGAATTCATGTCTGTAACTTTCCTATGGCATTCCACTCTCCACTGTGCCTACATTTGCAGGGAAGTCAGCTTTATCAAGAGAAGGCCTGCATCATGGAAGGGGGAAAAAAAAAAAGAACGAATCCAAGGATGGCTGCATGTTTACTGTTTTTGAAGTATTTCCTTGTAGCCCAGCTCACTGAATTCATTTGGCACTTGCATTGAAAATTTGTTCCTTTTGCTAGGTGTGAATGCCGAGGTGCAGATTTTAGATCATTGGACTTGTACTCTGGTACAAATCAGTTTTGCTTCAGAGCCTTTCTCTTTGAATAGTCCATGTGACTGCATGATCAAAAACTGGCATTCAGAATAATGTGCAAGCTTTTTTTGGTCTTTCTAACGAGTAAATGTGAAATAACTGTACTTCAGTGATTTGTATGCCATCAGTGCTCCTGCAACTGCCCCTCCAAAAATGCATACTTGTTGTTTACTAATGTGGCTTTATGGATGCTTTACTCTCTATAAAGAACCTCCTCCCTCCCCCCGAAAAGAGATTGAATATAACATCATACATGTGGCATCATCTTTGCGTCCAGTAACTGGTGCCTGCTCAGTCTCTCTTGCCCTTCCACTCCTCATATTGATATATTCACAATCCATTATTCTCCAGAGATGAAGACAGTTATTGCAGCCATTATCTGGCACCACATTTCTATTGATGCTGTCCAGCTAGCCCCTTAAGAGGTAATTTTCCAAAGAGTTCAGCCAGTGTACTTCATAGCCTATAAAAGCCAGGAAGATTTTTGTGTAACCGTGGGGCTAAAATTGTACAATATATACCTTTCTATCCCGCTAATAGAATAAACATGGAGAGTCAGCAATTGATATTCTAACCTGTGAATTTGTGGGTTGTATTTTTTGTTGTAGGTATTCATGTTCAAGAAATGATGTATTGGTGTCAGCCTGCCAGAGGCCAGGTCACCTAGGCTTCTTTTGTGAATTTGGTGGAATTCCTCTTCACTGATGAGCAAACGGGGAGCAGCCTCTTTGCTAAAAAACAGGAATGTTAGATGTCTCCTGAAAGAATTAAACATTTAAAAGAGTTAAAACAAGTACGTTTTGTAAGACTGACTCTTGTGCATTTCTTGCATTCCTTTCACTTCTGAATCAAAATTGGCAGACATTGCTACTTCTGATTGTCTGATCTCGTGGAATGGTATCATGTATGGCACGAATCCAGATTGCAACAAACCACCTTATAATTTCCTTCTTCAGAATGCTCTACTCTTACTCTGTTTTCTTTGAACATCTAGAAATGCCTCCACCATGTCACCTGTTGACACATTGCTTAAGCATTGGTATGTAGACTCAACAAACAGTTTAAACCTGAGCATTATTAAAAATTGTTCTGTTGGTTGGCTACCTGTACTTATGGCAGCAGAAAAACTTTGGTCTAGGTTAAGAGATCTGAGTTTCAAGTGAGCAGAAAGTTCTAGGCTCAGAATTTATTTCTTGGGCATTAAAGAGCATATACTTTTCTTGTGACAAGTCCACAGGATATTAGTAGTAGTTCTGCTATTTTCACATGTATAAACAAGTATGCAAGATAGCTTTATTTCAACGGTCTCTGCATTACATGAGAAATGCTAAAAAGCAATAGGGTGATTAAAGCTGGAGGATGGTTTACAAGGGATCTTATGCTGCATCTGGGAATCTGAGCTATCCTACCACCGGGATAATTATTCTACTTTTTTTTAGAAGGCCTGTAGGACGTTCTGCAAGAATTACAGAGACTTAATCTTCCATCAGTGTTAGTCCATTTATAAAATAGCACAGTGAAGTATAGATACAGTTGGGAAAAAAACGTGCATAAAGACAAAAGGACAGTTTGTAAATCCAGGTTTATCAGCTAAACTGACTGTTCTTGGCAAATTTAAAAGTAATGTATAAAAGACCAGGTGCTGTTATACTGCTATCCCAGACATTGGAATACAAAATATGAAACCTAAAAACAATAGCATCTTACAGTGGCATGCTCATGAACTGCAACCAACAAAATTAAATTATACATCCCCTCAAATTGCCTGGGAAAAAAACGGGCATAACCAAGCTTTAAATCTGGTATAGTGTTCTGAAGGCTGCCAAATTTGTGCTCTGGTGAAGTAGTGTGTATTGCAGATGTTAAAAGCCAGGGTCCTCCATGGTGAAAACTCTTTTTTGACACTTGTCCTGAAGAACTTGTCTCCAAGGTCCAACAGCAAAATAATCTTAAGAGCTGTGATGGATTTCTAGGGAAGAGGAGAGCTCTCTGTGAGTTGGGTAGTTCAAAATTACTACAATTCTGATCCTCCAGTGAGCTTGGCATTGGTGGACTCTGCACCCCTGCAGGTTCAGGGGTCTGTCCACACAAAGGTCATTGTAGTACTGGCAAAAACAATGAGGAGTCCTTGTGGCACCTTAGAGACTAAAAAATTTATTTGGGCATAAGCTTTTGTGGGCTAAAACCCGCTTCTAGTCTCTAAAGTGTCACAAGGACTCCTTGTTGTTTTTGCTGATAACAGACTAACACGGCTACCACTCTGAAATTGTAATATTGGTGTATGTGTGAGAATAACACACACTGGCTGAGAATGGGAAAGAAGAGAGCATATCTGGCAGTGATGGATGTACTCCTTCATCTTCTTTCTGGACTTATATTTTGATAGGGATAGTTAGAAAGCCGTAGATGTTGAGCATGATTTCACTGTGAGGGGTGTCCTGCCTGCTTGCTCTTTTGCTTGACTGTACGGGTGATATTTAAACAGAAGGAAGTTTAAGAACAATAGATGATCTCAGTAAGTATGTGACAGTATGAAAGTAATAACATTTATATAGGGCCTTTCATCTAAAAGGATCCCAAAGGAATTTCTAAATAATATTGCTTTATAAAAAATATAAACAAATAGATTTGGTTTGCCTGATGATGCTAAAAAAACCCTCTAAACAAACAAGAAATATTAGATAAAACAACTTATATGATTTGTTTTCCTTTGAATAAACAATACTTCTGCAACAACAGTATCATTATCTATTATTTACTTTCTCTCCCCTTTCTACACTCTCTGTTTACCTCAGTCTATTGTAATTTAGTCTTTTATCTGGCTACTTTAGGTTGCACAGTTCTTTAAGAAAGGAATCTTGTAATTTTATATGATTGTGAAGTGCTACATATGCTGTAGGACGCTAGAAAAATTAATACATTGATATAAATAATATAGACTATATAAAGATGCTTAAATAACTGAAATGCAGCCTCTTCTAGAGTGGATTATTGTAGCTAGCTATGTAATAGTGCACAGCAATGCTACTTAATAGCTTTTGGTGTTGGAAAAGGAGCATACTTTGTATAATTGCTACAAGACAAATATTTTCAGGTAATAGAATTGTTCATTTTGGAATTTGGCCAGGAAATCCAGTTTAAAAGCCCTGTTCTTGAGAAAGTACCTAGACATCTTTAATGCCCCCAAGAAACCAGAATACTTATATTCAGAAACCTGTATTCCTGGTAGAAGAGTGCTCTCTAGCAAAACAGATACAAAGGGATGTACGCCACTTCCTAAATCTCAAGCAAATTTTCTGCCACATGTAAATTATCCTCGGAGGTCTCCTGTGCACGTACTGACCAGTCTTGACCCTGGTTATCTTATCAGCTCTGACTTGATCTTAACCCAATGTCATATGGCAGTGTCAAGTCCAAACAAATGCAGTTCAATTCACAGTTTGGGATTAGAGACTGACTGATGCTGTGTAGAGAACCTTTTTAGTAGTACTAGTCATACTCCTGTGTTGTATAAAGACTAAGACAAACGGGTAGCCTGAAATGAAATTGTCCAGTGCCAGTATGAAATCCTCACTCTTATGAGGATATAAAGCATGGAACATCCATTAAAAGGAGAAAGAATGTCTGTTATAATCATTATATGAGGAGAATCCTTGCTATTAATAACAAAGGGGGAGGGAGGAAGAGGGAAGGGGGAAATCGGAGAGAACCTGGGAAAGGAAGGCAGTAAACATTATGAGTAAAAGGAGATTTTTATAGTATAGTCACATAAAAAGGATTGGCGAGGGCAACTAACTGAAGAGGCTTTCATTGGAAACCAGAAACCAGGGCTAGATGACGGAGACAAAAGACAAAGACTGATAGATGTCATTACCAGACATCTTTAGAGACAATAAAATGGATGTAGATATGGAGTCCCTACAGTATACTATAAAAGACAGAACATACCCAGGGTGTCTTGAGATAACCCTGTGGGCTCAGTCTGAAGGAAAACTATGATGTTGACATGGACAATTCCATTCTTTTTCTCTTAAAGTTTTATTCTGTTGCACGTAAATCTGAAACAGTTTTAACAGCATATCCACTTACATTGGATGTAGAAAGAGAGAAGGGCACATACTCTTTCTTTGTACATGGACCCATACTTAATTGTCAAAGTGCTATTTGTTTTTTATAAAAAGTACTAACTAAAAATAAGTGGTTGTAGCCATTAGAAATGTCCAATCTTCTAAAGACAATTAAACTTGTGTTCCAATTTTTGTTTAAATCCAAAGGCTGCTGTAATAGAGCTCTATTCAACACTCTTGGCTCAGTGATTTTGGTATGAGTAGGAAGTTGCTGAATCATAGAGGGAATCATAGAATATCAGGGTTGGAAGGGACCTCAGGAGATCATCTAGTCCAACCCCCTGCATGAAGCAGGACCAATCACCAAATCCCTAAATGGCCCCCTCAAGGATTGAACTCACAACCCTAGGTTTAGCAGGCCAATGCTCAAACCACTGAGCTATCCTTCCCCCCCCAAGAGGAAACAAAATAAGGTATTACAGGCTTAATTACAATAAACCCTTGACCGTGAGGGAAAATTGGCATTGGAATATTGCCCCGCCAAATATGTACAAGAATTTTTCAATGCAGTGTTTTTCCTCTTGTTACCAATATGTGCATGCTCAAAAGGAGCTAGGCTCCTAACGCGTGTTGATTTCAAGAGGTAAGGTGGGTGAGGTAATATCTTTTATTGGACCAACTTGTGTTGGTGAGAGAGACACTCCTCCTCCCTCTATTTCCTTTTCCTACTACCTATTATGGAAAAGTCCTGGACCTTAACAGAAAATTATCTCTGCTGTAGAATTAAGAAAGTGTGAGTGGCCATACTGGGTCAGACTAAGGGTCCATCTAGCCTAATTACCTGTCTTCTGACAGTGGCTGGCGCCAGGTGCGTTGGAGGGAATAAACAAAACAACAGTTATCGAATGATCCATCAGCTGTTATCCAGTCCCAGTGTCTGGCAATCAAAGGGTTAGGGACATCCAGAGCGTGGGGTTGTGTCCCTGACCACCTTGGCTAATAGCCATTGATGGACCTATCCTCCACAAATTTATCTAGTTCTTTTTTGAACCCTGTTATGATCTTGGCCTTTATAACATCCTCTGGCAAGGAGTTCCACAGATTGACTGTGTGTTATATGAAGAAGTACTTCTTTATGTTTGTTTTAAACCTGCTGCCTATTGATTTAATTGGGTAACCCTCTGGTTCTTGTGTAGTGTGAAAGGGTAAATAACACTTATCTATTCACTTTTTCCACAGCATTTATGATTTTAGAATAATAGAAATTTAGGACTGGAGGGGACCTCAATAGATCATCCAGTCCAATCTCTTGCACTTCTTATAGACCACATTTTATAGACCTCTATTATATCCGCCCTTAGCCATCTTTTCTTCTAAGGTGAAAAACCCCAGTCTCTTTAATATCTCCTGATATGGAAGCTGTTCCACACCTCTAGTCATTTTTGTCGCTCTTCTCTGTATTTTTACCGATTCTAATCTCTCTCTCTTCAGATGGAGAACTAGAACTGCACACAGTATTCAAGGTGTGGAGTGTACCATGATGATATTTTCTGTCTTTTTATCTATTCCTTTCCAAATGGTACCTGCCATGCAGTTAGCTTTAACTGCTGCTGCACATTTTATAGGGTGATTCAAGCTTCAAGAATAAGTCTGGAAAGCCCAATTGCTTTAATTCCCGTTATATTCTATATGACTTACTTCAGAATGGCCCTGTTTCCCCACTCACTGATTGTTTAAAAGCTGAATGGGTGAAGAGGTGGATTTTGCTCTTTCTCCTCTGACCACCATGCTACGGTTACTGAAACTAGAAAAGGAGCTTTTAAAATACATTTAAGTAAAGGGGAAAGTTCTTTCTGGGAATGGAGGAGCTTAGCTTTCTTCAGGAGCAGAAAACAGCAGGGCGCTGGAGTGGAAGTTTGTGGGTTGCCGTCATGAGAAGAAGAGGTGACCACAGGTATTGTGCGCATATGAATATGAGACTCTGAATGCTAGTAGTCCTATAAGAGTTCAAGGTTTTGCATAGCACAGGGCTGTTGAGAAATAATACAACTCATACCCCTTTCCTTCTCATCACTCAGTGTGCAGGGATTTCATAATTGCTTGGAGGTTTACAGAACTGTATTGGTTTAATCAGCAGTCTTGTATTAGTCTTGAGATCATTCCATTTCCAGTAAAATCAACTGTACAAATTCAGTGTAACACTAAGAAGACTAAAACCAGCTTTGAACTAAATAATCACAAACTGTGTGCTTATTTTGAACGTATATTTTAAAATAAGGCAGTTCAGTAATAAAAAAACAACGACTTTGCATGTGTACAGGACCGCGCTAGGGGTTTTAGCGCCGTAGGCGCACGGCAATTTCGCTACCCCTTGTGCTGGTCCCGCGGCTCCAGTGGAGCTGCCACAGTCGTGGCTGTGGACGGTCAGCTGCTTTGTGGCTCTGGTGGAGCTACTGCAGTCGTGCCTCCGGGAGGGCCACTGGAGCCGCGCGAGCAGCCGACCGTCCGCAGGCACGACTGCAGCAGCTCCACCAGAGCCGCGGACCAGGGCACCCTCCGTAGGCACGACTGCGGTAGGTCCACCAGAGCCGCCTGCTGCCCCCTCCGGCAGAACGCCGCCCACCAATAATCCTGGCGCCCTAGGCGATTGCCTGGGCCGCCTAAATGGAAGCGCCAGCCCTGCATGCATATAGCCCTTTTTGCTGAAGACGTTTCTGAGCATTAATGAATTTGGCCTTTCTTACCATTGTGAGGTAGGTTAGTATTATTCCCATTTTGCTGATGGGAAGAATGAGTCACAGAGAGATTAGGTGATTTGCCCAAGTTAGTATAGGAGATCTGCAGCATAGCTGAGAATAGAGCCCTACTCCTAAATTGAGAGTTTTAAAATCTCAGTTCGAGTCTTTTGCCTTAACCGCAAATTCATTTATTTTCTGTATGTATTAATTTAAGTAGAGAGAGTAATTGTGTATTTTATAAATATTTAAATTAGCCTCTACTGTGTGCTCACCTTTGATATTGGGGAGAGAGGGGGGATGGTTACACTTCCCAGTAAAGCCTCTTATCAGACGTAGTGTTGCTATGTACTTATATGATTTGCTGTACTACTGGAAGGGCTTTCCCTTAGTGATCATCTCTCGGATGACCTCTCGATACCTTCATTGAAACTTGGAAACTTTGGTTTTCTTGACAGTTCGCATTGCTTCCTCATTATGTTCATTTTCATTGTAAACATGAAAGAACTGCTGTCGTTATTGCTTAGAATGGATTTTTCTTTGGTTGTTTTGAAGTTTAGCAGAAGTAGAAGTTAATCTTTAAGAGAGTCATGCTTATAATGATTGGATAGCAAAGCCTGACAGGTCACGCTGTTTGTCTTTACATTTGCCGAGTAGATGATGTTCTGCTGACTCCAGCTGTAAGTGTTTTTTTGGATAGCAGAAAAACAATTTGCATTTCTTCCCATAAAATATAACCCTTTGTTTATTCTTATGGGGCAGGAAGATTCCAAAACACAAAGAGTCACAAAGAAAAGTGAAGAGTATTGCTTTCTTTTTTTTTACACTCTTTTTTTCTTAATTGAGAGCAGAGAGTTTAGTACTGAGTTGAATTGCTGACTTCAGCGGAGGTCATTATTGGAACTAATTTGCAAGTAGATTTGTATTAAGTTGAGCAAATCTATAGTGTACTGCCTGTAACATAATGATGCAGTTAATAAAAACACCTGCTACTAGAGATACTCTTAATTTTCTGTATAGACTCATTTCAACCGAAGGAATGAAGCTTTTATGTTCCCTTGCTGTCTTCAGTTCATTCAAATGATCAGTAACAGCTTTTTTTTTTCCTCTAAAAGACAACTTGTCTTTAAATTGCTTACTTTTTGCCAGGTTTATGCGTTTTTCTCTATCCGTTAAAGTTTCATTCTCAGATTAATATCAGTTTGTTCTTTGGTATCTACCCCAGAGTAGTTGTGGGACTTGGGAAGCACAGGTGTCTGATTATAAAACAAAGATGTCTGAGACAAATTTTAACACTTACGTCTTTTTGTGGATATCTGATGTACGGAGGGTGGAGGTGAGGGAGGAGTTCAAAGGACCTGCATGTTTTTACTGAACCAGATAGCAATTGTGCAAGCTGAAGCTGAGGTCAGCATTAAGTCCTTACTGGTTTACAGCAATAATGTCATCGGAAGAACACATTTGTATTTACAACCTTAAGAAGGATTTTTGCTTTCTTTCCTTAAGAGGCTCTGGCTGCCCACATTGGATGCACTTTCAGAGTGCAATAACAATTGTGGCATCTTACTCCCTGCTTTCATTTTCCTTCCTGAGATCAAGAAGGTGAAAAGGCATTTTACAAAATGCTTGCTTGGTTTTGCTTTCCTGGCTTGAGATGGGTTTAGTGGGATGAATTGCTGCTATTTCTGTTACCATGGCTTCATGACCTTTGAAATGGCTTATTACGATTTTTTGAATTTTATAGTACTCCTACCTCTACTTCAAAAAATAGATATTGGGCGCGATTTAACGCATGCAGCATGACAAGTATAATATCCACTTGGACATGTTTCCAGAAAGAAGTATCTTCACATACATATTTGAGTCTCTCATAAATACATACGTATGTATGTAAGAGAGATTTTAAAATCTCGCGTTTTATATATAATAATTATATATTAAAATAAGTTTAATTGGTGTGTGCTAATAAATTGTATTAAATCTCTTTCAACACTGCACAGTGTAGAAAATAATGCCATAGGAAAACATATTGCCTTTGTCCTCACTAAAAATGCTGGCCAAGTGGCTGTTCAAGAATCAAATGATAAAGGTCTACAGCTAGTATGAGAGAGAATGGTGTACTAGGATCATTCTTATCTGTAGCCCCGTCAACTTTAGACGAGGAATAGATTTACTTGTTGTTATTGTAGTTAACTGATCAGTATACAAGAATTTGACCCATGAAATAAATGGGTCAAATAGAAGTGTAGCTATATTTAGCTTTCTCTTTGTATGTCACTTCTCCACTGTACTGTAACGCACTATGTTCTGCAAGTCCTTCCATTCCCTTTTGTTGCTAAAGGTGTGTACTATTCTAAAATGCTGGTTAACTGATCCCAGTCTTCCCTTTATGATTTGGATTAATCAAAACTCCAGTAAATGACAGAGGCATAGCTAAACATTTTAAATGTATTGTTTTGTTTACATTTTATCTTGGTCAACCAATACGCGAGAAATACTCTAAATTGATATAGTGTGAATGATCTTCAGGAAGGTAATTGAGGAGAATATGGATGGTTAATCCTTCGATAGGATCCAGGCTTTATACACTGCCTATGATATTTCTTGTTAAAATTATTTGTAGTTTTCATATTTTGTACACCTCCCCTCAAGATAGTTAACATGAATAATTTTCCCTTGGCCAACCATGCCAACATTTAGATGCTGTGTTAGATAGTATCGGCCTCAATCCAGCAAATAGGGCTATTCACATAGTTAAAGGTACTTTACTGACTCAGGACCTTATTGCACTAGCCTTTCGCATTTGGTGACTTAGAATCAGATCACGCATCAGCCCCAATTCTGCAAATACCTGCAGTTGAATTACTTATATCTGTGTGAAATCCCATTGATATTAGTAGCACAATGCATTGGGGTTAGGAGCTGCACAGGCATAGGTGTTTGCAGGATTGGAGCCCTAAATGGTATGCAGAAATGTTACCTATTATTTATGGTGTTGTAATACCTACAGGTCCCAGTTGGGATATGATTGGACTTCATAGTATTATGAGTTCCCTCCCCCGAAGACCTTACAATCTAAAATGACCCAAAAAGACCCAGGGAAGGAGAACAAGACACAGTATAGCGCAAACTGGTCAGAGTGCAATTGTAAGAGCTCAGCCTTTAGTTCCAGATTTTTTCCTCTTTATGCTTTTTTTTTAGGTTTTACTCTTTCTTCTGTCAAATTGTTCTAAAACCTGTCTTTATTATAATTTTTATTTTAAACCCACTTTCGTTTATAACTAACACTAGAATTTTCTATATTTTTGTTAACTTTTGACTCTTTCTGTTAGTTACATTTAGCATCCCATCTAGTTTAAGTTAATTTTAAACATCGGCAACTTTAAAAAATATATATATTTAACCCTCACCTTTTCAAATATTCAAGGGTATCTTTAACTTTAGCTGCTTTTCAGTACTGTTATTTTCTGTGCTGTGTTGTTTTTAACTTTGAATCCTAGCCTTATGCATATGTATATTAAAATTTTAAGACTTTGTGTATTTGCAAGTGCACCTATTTTCCTTGATAACGCAGACTGTGAATAACAAGTAGGACCAAATGTGGTCTAAGTATGTTTGATCCTTCCTCAGTGCAGGGTCTGGACTAGATGACCTCTCGCGTCCCTCTGAGCCCTATATAGCTTTGATTCTATGAGCGATGGAAAGTTTTTAGTATGAAGCTAACTGGAGTTCTGGTGCCGAACTTCAGTCAATGAAGGTGATAACGAACGAACAGTTTGGCAGGAAGAAAGCACAGTTTTGTAAACATACCACAAAACAAGCACGCAGTTTGTCATGATAGGCAGTCTGCTTAAAAAAGACTCAGTACTGGGATAGAAGAGATGTTGCAAGCCAAAACTAAAATGTGTTAATAAAGCTAGGCAAGGGAAGCTTGCATACCACCTCTTCTATGCTGTTCATGATTCTAGTCAATGCTGTTAAAGCTCGCTCTTTCATGAATACTTACATATGGGATTAATTTAATACATTGTGAGTAGTCCCAATGACTTAATGGAACTGCTTGCAGGGTGAAATTGCAAGTTGATGTCAATGAGAGTTCTGCCATTGATTTTAATGGGGTGAGGATTTCACTCAGAGTGGGTAAAGTTAAGTACCCACATAAGTCTTTGTGAGAGATGACCTGTAAACACAAATACTTCTATTAAAAACAAACAAAACCCACCCACAGACACCTAAAATGATTTTGACCTCATTGCAGTTATTGATCACCAGCAGGCATTCAGTGAAAAGAACTTAATCATGGTGTAAATATATAAAATTACTTGGTTCACAGAACCAAATAATTCTATATATTTACACCATGATGTGGAGAAATCCACTTTTCAAAGTACTAAAAACCCCAATAATTTAAATGAAAAGTTAATATCCCATGCAGTTTTGAGTGATGGATATCTTAAAGTTGTAAAATCTATTCTCCATTCTCAGCCTTCCAAAATAACATTTTTAAAAAGTAAGAAACTCAAACATAAGGAAAAATTTGTATTTACCATTAATTAACTAACTGTTAATAACATGGCTCATCTAGCCACAATCTTATCTTCAGCTACAAAAATGTAAGCATTTGCTGAGTGATAATAGCAATTGAAGGCTCTTTGTTTAGACTTTTTGTTTTCTTGGCAATAAGTAAAATTCTTTGTAAGAAGTCATTAAGATATTTCTCAGTGCTGCCTTTTGAAAATTTTCAGGCTGCTATCCTTGTCCGGGGCCAAACATGAATCCCATTGCTCTTGGGAGTCGTTGGCTTGCTTATGCAGAAAACAAGGTAAGGAATGGCTTAAATTTTAAATATTTTCTGTAATAGAGAAGCTAGAATGATTTTATCTAAACCACAGGAACAGACTTGTTAAAAAATAAAAATAAAAAAAGGCTACAATCTTTAAAAGGACATTGACAAATGATGGTAGGCCAAAAGTTAGACCTACCAGCTGTGTTTTGTATGCAGTTATATCATCCCTCTGCTCTATGTACTGTACCTTATTCAACTGTGTGAGCTTACAGGGCCTGGATATACAAGAATAGTACAGGCAGAAAAAGGAGAGTTTCAATGTATGATTGCATCATATAGCTTGATTGGCAATTAACACCTTAAAAATCGTGTTCAGCTCTTTAAACAATAACTCTCAACACCCCTGTAATACAGATGTATGCCTATTTAACCATTAGGAGAAACTGAGTCACAAAGTGGTCCAAGGATTTGCGTAAGACCACACAGCAAGTGAGTGGGTAGACTGAGGATTAGAACTCAAAAATTTCTGGCTGCCTGCCTCCCGGCTCAGTCCATTAGACCACAGCTGTCTTTGAGAACATAAAATATTGAATTAGTTGTGATTATTTTCAGAGTCAAAGAGAGAAAGATTAGATGCCAAGGAAAGTAATTAGCACTCTTTTTACCCAGTGTAGTGCTAAAAGATCACTGCAAATTTTAAAACAAGATGTGTTTGAAAACTTCACTTTCAGTTACCAGAGTATGGTTTGTATTTTAAAATGGAAGCACTTACCTTTTTCACGTTCACCCTTGGTTACATTCCTGTGACAGGAATAGCTGCTTGTAAGAACTGAGCCAAGGACTATCAGAGAGGCAGCTTTTATTAATTTGCCTGCTGTTATACCTCTGTCCAAATTTAGATCTTGCCTCTTGATGAAACACCACACCCATCGGTCAGCTACAGTGTTGTTCAGTTTACAGACTGATCTGTAAGTTTTGCAAATGCTGCAGCAGC
This sequence comes from Chelonoidis abingdonii, assembly GCF_003597395.2. Classification (NCBI taxonomy): domain Eukaryota; kingdom Metazoa; phylum Chordata; order Testudines; family Testudinidae; genus Chelonoidis; species Chelonoidis abingdonii. The sequence continues at coordinate 18,299,562 of NC_133788.1, forward strand.
AAACTTAAACAAATTATAAAAACAAATAGGTCAAAAGGCAACTTCAGCCACTGATGTTTCCCTCGGATACATTGACTATTTCCCTTTTTCAGTTTAATTTTTACTTTTTTACCCATTTTAATAGAATTACAAAGAGGCATTTTCAGGAGAAGATATAGTTTAGGATGATTTTTATCCCTTTCTCTTCTTTCTTTCAACAAAAATAATAGAAGGGAGCAACTGGAAAGTCAACATTTTCTATGCAGCAGCAATTAATATCAGTGACTCATTTGCCATTTTATTTAACTGGCAGTCTTCATTAATTGTTTGATAGAGGCTAGAGGTGTCCTGTTTTGGTATATTAATAATAAAAGAAAAGCAGTCTAGAAGCAATGCAATTGCAGACATATTAAATCTCTACAAAGCCCAAAGAATTAAAAATGTACATGTAGCAAACTTTTTTCTTTTGTCATTTTTCTCCTTGCTGGAGTCTGTATAATAATAATAAAAAAAGAATGGAGTAGTGGGGAAAGCCACATCCAAATTCATAGGATGTCAAATATTTAAAGTTACATAGACATCGCTAAAGCCGTTGATTATGTTTATTTAAATTTATTTGCGGTAATGCTGCCAGACCCAAAATCCCACCATTTCAAAGTTTATGAATTCTTAGGGACTACTCATCTTGTAATTGAAAACCAAAGCTGAGCATGCGACAGTCTGGGTGGCACCCAGAAGATTATAAAAAGGGGTTAAGTGTCTCAGCACGGCTTTTTGCTATTTGTATGAAAAATCACGCCACTGTACATGATAAATAAGAGCTATGCTAATGGGTTACGGGGTTGTATAGTTTAATAATAGTGACTTGTTGGCTGTCTTTCTCCTCGCAGCTGATCCGGTGCCATCAGTCCCGTGGTGGAGCCTGTGGAGACAACATTCAGTCTTACACTGCCACAGTCATTAGTGCTGCCAAAGTGAGTACATCAGCAACCGCTGGAAGAAGTTATCATGTGGAGTGATGATCAGATTCCCTTCCTGAACTGTACTGAGGTTCCCCCCCCCTTCTAATTCACAAAATAGAAAAGAATCTCAGAAAGGTGCTGGAATTGCTTTAATAATATTAAAACCAAATATAGGGGCCAGATCCTGCACATTTCTGAGCAGCCATTGCTCCACGCCTCTCAGTAGGCACTCAGTACCGTTCAGGATTGGACCTTTTATATTTCAAACCTTTAGTCACGCTACCAGCTCTTGCTCATGTGAGCATTCTCAGTTAAATCTACTCAAGCAGGACTGATCTGTTAGCATGTTGATACTCAAGTTTCTAAGCACAGCAATGCCTGGTGCTTTGTGGATATATTTACTCCAATACTATATTTTTACTGTATTTCAGGGGTGATAAAATTGTACTTGAGGGATAGAAGAGCTAATTAATTATATACTTACTTTACCAGAGCTGGCTGAATTTATTTCGGCAAATAGTTTATTCGCTTGTAGGATTTGGCAAATAGTTTTGGCTGGAAAAAAATAGGGGAAGAAATTTGAAAAACATAGAAATGTTTCATTTCAACATTTTCAAAATTAAAATTAGTAGAAAACCCCAAGCCCCCCCCTCCCCCCGAAAACGAAACATTTCAAGTTAAAAGAAACTTTTTGTTAGACCTGAAATGATTTTTTTTTTGTTTGTTTTTCACTGGCAATAAAAACTTAAAAAATTGTTGTTTCAGATTGATACAAACCAAATTATTTTTCAGATTTTTTGAGTTCAGTCACCGAACCAAAAAATCAGTTATTCACCCAGCTCCAGTTATTATAACCTTCAGAAAAGCCTCTGAGTGTTAATAATAATGTTTACATTTAGATACCAGTGCCTATGGTTTGCTTAGTCGGAACAGCATTCCTCTGTGTGTTTGGAAGCTTCTGAGTTTTCATGGAAAAATCATAGGCAAGCCAAAAGAGCATGCATTTTTTTCCTGGAGATTTTACCTCTCACATTTGGAGAAGTCAGTTCTTTTTCACACACAAAAAAGTGAGTTTCAGTGTTGGCTGGCGAAGTTCATGCTGATTACAAGCTTTTCTCATAACCACAAGCTTGTGATTTGTGAAATACACAATAAAACAGTTCTAATCATAGGGATTACAAAGAGAATCTAAATGACAGCATGGAATAGAAAGCACAACTGCACTGAACAAAACAACAGTTTAAAGAACCCACAAAGAGAAGCAAAGGTCATGCTGTTTCATATAAAAGCAAATAAAAGAACGAATGTACTCCATCAAGATGGCTTGAGAACTCAACTGTGTTGTGGTTGGAGGGGGAGAAAAATCACAGGTTTTTACATTGCTGAGGGGAAATTTGGATCTTCCTCCTCCTGAAGATACTATTTTAAATCTGTAATATCTGCTCTGAGTACCTTCACACTCAGTGGAAAAAGTTGAAAAAAATACTTTCTGTCTCATCAGCGTTAGCATTTTTTTTAAAAAAGGGCAAATGGGCTTAGCTAACTAGTTCAGTAGCATTTGCTATAACTGTGCTCAAATAGGCTGGATTCTTGTTTACATGAGGGTCACTTTATACTACCAGAGCAACATAAAGTGGCCTTCATGTAAGCAGGAGTCTGGCCCGATATGCCATTGGAAAGAGCAAGCCACAATGTTGTTTAAACTCTGTGTACAACTGAGTAGTACACATTGTATAGTCCCTGCAGATCAAAGGCTAATTTTTTGTTTTGTGTTGTTACAAGGACTGAAAAATCCAGCCAGAGAGTGTCTGTCAGAAAGCACGAAAGGGTCTCTAGACAAGACCATAGATTAATAGTTTTTAAGGCTGGTAGGGACCATTATGATGATCTAGTCTGACCTCCTGCATTATACAGGCTAGAGAATTTCACCCAACCCATATGAGCCAAATACATACAAACTTGAAAATGATGGTGCAATAAGCAGGGAAAAGATTTGTATAATCGCAGGAAAGAAAAACGTGTGAGACCCTATATAACAGCAAGGTAATAATCAGAGCTGGGAAAAGATAGAAAGCCATTAGATAATATGCACTAATGCATGCTACGAACCGCTAATACTTGGGGAAGGAATTCTGGGTTGGTAGTACAGGGTAGAATGGAAATCTTCAGTTACATCCAAATGCCATGATTCTCTTGTCAATTGTTGGGGTTCTTGATTAGTTGTGATCCCATTGTGTAAATAGGGGCGGGGGAGACTCAGGGCCTCTTGTGTACAGTATAAGTGGTGGGGAAGGCATATATTTAAATGAGACATTTAATACATTGCAAGCCGGGGTGGAGTTTGGTTGGGACTGGGAACAGTAGAGACAACCTTCTGGGGAGGGAGGGAGATTTTGGCCAAGGGGATTTGAGACAGTGTTCATCATCCTCCTTGCTCTACCCCTATCTCTTTGCCTTTAGTAGATGGGGGCTGCTGCTTCCCACTTCTGCCCCCTTCCTTTCTTCATGCTGTATGGGGAGACAGGATCACATGCAGCATCTGGGTCCAGGCTCTTGGGCTCATCCCATCCAGAGCAGCTGCCATTGGGCAGTGCAAGCCGGGGTCTTGGCTCTTTCTGTTGCTGAAGTTTTTGAAGGGGATGATAAAAAAAAAAAAAGGTGCATCCTGGGTTGAGTAGCCCTGTTTGTCATGCCTTTCACTAATATGCTGGATTCCTGAGAGTGCCGGGGCCTGGGCTGATTCCCAGTTTTGGGGTCAGGAAGGTGCATCTTTCCTGTATTGGGAAACTGGCAAATAGTTATGTAGATTTTTTTTCACATTCCACTTGGCATCCAGGAGGTTTGTTTTTGGGGAGTCCAGTGCAGTCGAGGCTAGAAAGCGTCCAGTTGAAGACTCTAAAACCAAATGGGCTGCTTGGACACTGGTCCTGGGCATTCATGTGCCATAATGACAGGAGTGCACCTCTGTGTCTGCTGCTGCTTGTAGCTCTTCTCCTCTATCCTACCTCTGCCAAGAAAGAGAGGAGAAGATTGAGACTCTGGTATCCAGTCAGGGTTCCTTGATTGACCTGAGTGTGTGTAGAGGGGGCATGGGTTCACACTCACTTTCAAGGTAAGACCTCAAGGTGCCAGTTCAGATCAGTGAACAAACGTGTAGGATAGTGTTTGGTGATATAGTCCAGTTAGCTGTAGGCTGTTAATAACGTTGTAGCCTCCTTGTTTAACCATATGATTTCCGTGTTTCCTTGTTTCCATGTCCACATCAGTGGACAGTGTAAATATTTTCAGCCTGAAATTTTGATAGTCAGGAGGCTATTTTATTGTTAGTTGACCAAGGTCCAATTGATTAGTACAAACCTGATAAAAATTTATGCCCCAATTTTGCAAACATTTATGCACATGCAGAACTTTACTCATGTTAATATTCCAAGTGAAGGCAATGGGACTACTTAAGTGAGTGCACATGTATAAGTATTTGCCGGATTGGTGTCTTAATTATGTTTGTGCTTTTTGCTAACAAATTTTGTAACTTTTGTGTCTGTTAGCAAGTCTAAAGCATGGAACAAAGTTAATAACTTTGTTTTGACTGATTTAATCAAACTGTGTAGCCATAAGCGAAATTCCACTTCCTGGTAATTGAAACACTGACTCACCTCAGAGGCAAATATACACTCCAAATATCTGTTGCCCTTTGCCCTTCCCATTACCTCACCATACTGCTTGTTTAAGTAAATCTTCCTTTACAGGCCTCAACTGTGATTGTATCTTATCTGCATGAAATGGTCTAGGATCCATCCCTTTGATCAATGGAGGTGTTAGCTTCTTTTAAAGTGGATGTCCTTTTTTATTCCCTGCTCTGTCCCTTTTGAATTCAGAGCGGTCTCATAAAAGTTCTTTTTTTCTCAAATGACCTTGGCATTCAGCCTTTTGTGGGTCTTGATTCCAATCTCTTACTGAGGGACGTGGAGGAACCTTTACACAGAGAAGGAAGATAAAGTTTGGTAAGGAGTAATAGTGATAGAACCTCATCTGAGAGCTTCCACTTGGAGATCCTTAGAGGAAACACTCAGTAGCTGTGGAAAATATTTACTATGATGACATTTGATAGGTTAACTTGAAAAGTGCCTCGGTAGCTAACAGCTTTTTTTCTCCCTAATGTGGTTCCCATGAGTTTATCATATGAAGTAGGCCTCCTGCATAATCAACAATTTCAAGAGTTATCCTCAATCCCTTTATCTGGCAGTGCTAGAGCTACCCCTGTTAACATTTAATGCTAAGTTCAAAACCACCATCACATTAGGAGACATTGACTCTGGGTGCCAAAGGGTTAATCTCTCTTTTTATCCCAGCAATATTGGAGAAACTCACAATATCATGGATTTATTATTTGATGATCTTTATTTTAGATGTCTAGAAGGATTTTGTTTTGAACAGCCAGAGTAGTTTTCACTATTCTCACTTCATGCATCTGACAAAAACTCTCCTTTCTGCTGTTGCTAACTTTTTTTATGGGTCATTTTGCCTCTTTGATCGTATTTTCTTACTTCTTATTTTCATTTCTTCCCATTTGTTTGACTCTGTGTGTGTTCTAAGGCAGATCACAGTAGTGATAATTTCAGCAGCTTCACTGAACGTAAATGCCGTGGAAACAGAAAATAATCACATTTTAAAATGTTGATAATTTAATAGAGTGTATCAGGGAAGTTATTATTGTTCACAAAGATGAAAATTGCTTTGCATGGTGTGCTTCAGGTGCCATGGATTTCTCCACTGCCAGTAAAGTCAGTGAAATGGGACTGAAGGCATGTAGCATCTTCCAGGAATGAAGCTCATTATTATTGAGTGGTTTTAGTGATTGGTGAACTTCGAGGGGTTTGGTTTAGATAATCATCCAGATGTGAAGTTGCTTATCTGCAGTATCCATCCTTTTGGGGGGGTGAGGGGGGGTGAGGGGAGAATACACTGTTCCATCCCCTTCCCCTCCTTTGGCTTCTTCATCTACCTGGAGAGAGACCCCGCTTTTTGCTAACAACTGTGTGTTGAGAAGGTGATCATCCAGACCAGCTCATTCTCTAGTCTCTTAAAGAGGTGTCCAGGTATGCCTTCTCTCTCCTAATTCAGTCTTGGGGTGGCATGGCAGGCAACCCTTCCATACCTTTCTTAAGGGTAGCCAGTAGATTCCCTTCCTCTCTGTATCTCGTGAAACCATTTTTCTGCTGTTTCAGCACATATGGTTCTCATCATGTCTGGAGAAGGGAAAGTCAAGAATTTCATTTCAGAACTTCATCAAAAGTTTGGTTCAAATTTGGATCTAAAATTGTTTGAATCAAAGGAACTGTTATGTGGTTCAAACCATATTTTCGATTTAATTATTGATTACCAGGTTATTTGCGTATCAGTAGAATATTTGGTTCTTTCAAATATTCCAGCTTCTCCTTCCAGAGTCTTAATTTGGAAACATTTACATTTTTATGTCAACTTTTTGTTCCCTTTGTGAGAAAGAATAATACATCATTTTATCACTAAAAGGACATAAGACCTTGTTAAAACTAAACAGCTCAACTGTCATTGGATGATACATTTTAATTTTCTCAGCTAATTAAAGGTGTGGTCTTTTTTTAGATTCAACAGTGGATGAGTACATAGGTTTTTTTAAAATTAAAATAACTTTATATTTGAATGAAGAACAGGTTTTTTTAAGTGTCTAATTGCACTATGCAAAGTTTTGAGATTTTGCATTTAAATGTAGTGCAAGTTGTTTACAAGAAAACATTGAAAAAACGGATTTCATTTTTAGGAAAACATCATGTCTTCACTCACTAAGAATTCCCATCAATAATGAAGAAAGCTGAAAAGTGAAAACTCATACATTTATTTAATCTTAAAACCTCTTTTGTTGGTCTGCCTATTGTCTAACATCATATTATAAACCAAGTTTTCTTGTCACCTAATAACTGCTTTAGTTGATTCTTTTTTGGTGTCTCTTAATCCCAAGGTGGTAAAGTGATTTAGCAAAAACTGCATCTGTTTTCTCTTGATACCTGATAACTTCTTAATGAGTACTAACAGCTTATGTGAGAGCAAGGCCATTAGCACTAATGGATAGGGAGGACAGCTGATATGGCATGGGAAAGGTTAAAGATTACCAGGGAAGTTTTTGCAAATACACGCATAGCACAAGGGAATAAGTAAGGTAATGGTTTTGCACTGATATTTATGTACTAATGGACTGGGCCAAATCTTTGTACACCTATTATTTTTCAGACGGCTTGCAGTCACAGTCTGGTATAACGTATGACAGCAGTTCAACTTGTTAGATAAGCATCCTTTGTTTTTCAAAGAAAGACTTAAATAGTGTACTTGTCACTATATAATCTAACTAGATATAATATTGCAGTTACTTTCTTAAGGGGCTCATTCTACCCTGTTCTTGCCACATAATCTTTCTATGTATTTTACTGAGTCTGTAATGCTTACATTTTCTGGCTGCATGAAATACGACTGCGTTAGTGTATGCTTTTAATTACAAATGTATGTCACCTCAGTATTGGTCAGTTTTTTCTGAAGGCCTGTGTGTTGTAACACAGTATAGTGGTATTAACTTTTAGGTCTTTCCCTTCAGATACCATTATTTTGTTTTGTTGTATGTTATTTTTAATCTTCTGGATGAAACATTAGCTGTTCAAGTTTGTTCTTTCTTATTCATTGATGTGAGTATGATAAGATCAAGATAAGAAGCAAATACCAGGATATATTACTAAACACTTTAAAACCAAAAGGTATTCTGTTGATAAAGACATGGCTCTGTTTTAAGTGGTAGCATCTCCATTAGCATTAATGGGGTAAGTACATCAACAGAGGCATCTCAGAGGTTAATCAGGCTTCCTGGCTAGAAATTGCCATCAATACAGTGTGGCGCCTAATTCTGTTGGTCCTTCAGAGGCTTTCCTGACAACACACTACCAGACTTTGTGTAAGTCTTTTCCTATGAATTATTAAAGCAAACGTTTGGCTGCTAATTGATGAACACTAATGTGTTTTCTAATCACTGCAGTTTGAGTTTTTAGCACTAAACAAAGCAGTTACAATTGATTTGTGGCTTATTCTTGGTTTCAGTTTTTGATCTGTATCTTTTTTCCTTTTCAATTTAGCAGGCAGCTTTGCTTGTCATTTTAGTTAAGAATTTATTTGTCGCAATGTCATTCTGTTCTTAAACTCCTATTATATTTATTTATCAGAGGCGGTCCTTGGTACCAGGAAAAACTTTACAGAGATGTAGTTTTTTTTAACCCATCTCTCCCAAATTGTCCTATTCCACCACCACCAGTAGCAAAAAGTTAGTAAAGTATAAAACCCAGTGCCAGGGATAAAATTTCAAAGCAATACCTGGGAAGCATGAACAATAAGTCCCATTATTGGTAGTAGGATTTGTGTGATCTGCTGGAAGTCCTCCTTCCCACTACTTTGAAGACATAGTCTTTAATGTTACTGATTTTGGGTCTCATATTCAAACAATATTAGAACTCCAAAAGGTGAATTCTTGAGAAATAAATGTCTATCCCTTTTATATCCATAAAGGGCCACATCCTTCCTGTCTTACTCATCTGTATACCATTGCCTTCAGTGGGACTATTAACATATGAGTAAGTCAAGCATGATTTGGTCCCAAATAAGTATTTCTCTGCGTAGTGGGAATGGGCGACGGGATGGATCAGTTTGTTTACCTGTTCTGTTCATTCCCTCTAAGGCTCCCGGCATTGGCCACTGTTCAAAGACAGGGTACTGGGCTATATGGACCTTTGGTCTGACCCAGTATGGCCATTCTTATGCAGTGAATGTGTAATGCCTTTATTCCTCTCACTGCAAATACAACTTACATTTGATTCCTGTTACCATCTCTGAGGTGATGTATCAAATGAAATGAAGGACAAGCCTTGTATATTTCTGTAGTTCATCATCATAGAGGAGAAAGGTCATATGGCAATAGAAATGTGATCTGTGTACTCACACTGCACTTCTTTCAATGGGTTCTGTGCACTTGTCCTTTTTTATTATAATATCAATATATTGTAATGCTTTCAACTGTGGTGGCTTTTGCTCAGTACCTGCAGGAACAAACAAATAAAAATGTTAGTTTTAAAAAGAAAAAAATTAACATATTAATGTCTAAAGACATTGCAGTGAATACTTCTCTTTCTTTTATCAGTGTTTTTGAAGCCCTGAATAAAATATGTGAAATTACATTTTATTTTCCAAAGAAAACCAGTTCACAAGATTGATCAAACTCTGTTGATGGCTTGCTAAGCCTTTTAAACAGAATATTATTACATGTAGTGTCTCACACAATTAGTATGTCAGTTATAAAAACCCATTTAATTTGTTTTGTGTGTTTCTTGATGTATGGTGATGAGCAATCTAGTCACCACATTCATTGTGCTGTGAGAGAAATTTCAATGTAGATCTGAAAAACAGCCCTAAAACTGTATTTATTGGTTCTCTTTCTTTTTATAGACGATAAAGACTGGACTTACAATGGTTGGGAAAGTGGTAACACAGCTGACAGGGACATTGCCTTCAGGAGCAACTGAAGAAGAGATTTTAGTTCATAGCAATACTCGTCGAAGTCCTCTGGTGCCTGGGATCATCACTGTTATTGATACCGAGACAGTTGGAGAAGGGCAGGTAATACAACTTGTAAAGAAACAGAAAAGAGTATCAGAAGTGCTTTAAGTGTCACAAGACTTTAGAATTAAAAATGCATTATGTGCTTTTATATTTCCAAATGAAAACTACAACCATGATTTTTATCAGGTCTAGCAAATTTACAGATGCACATTCTTATGACATAGGAAGTGCTATTTGAGAATGAATTTAAGCCAGCATGTATATAGCCTGTAATGTGCATTTACATGACATTTTGACAACATCAAGTGTGAAGTGTCACTTTCTGTCCCTCTAACACTTGCTCAGAAGTGACGCTGATTTATGCTGACCTGTTTTATGTGGATATGGTCTGATTACATTTATTAATACATAATGTAGCAGGAAATTTTGACTGTGGTCTAGAAATATGGTGAACTGTTTGATATGATGTAAAATAGTAATAATTGGGAGACCATGGTTAGCTAAGCAAATGGAGAACTTGGGTAGAAAGTCTGAAATTACTCAACTTTTCAAAGAGTAAGTTTAAGTGAGTCCGAGTCTGCCATTTAATATTTTTTTCTGACAACATAGTTAATTTGTAGAACACAATTGTACCACATAAGATTATCTGTTTAGAATACCCATATGTCAACCATTTAAAATGGAAACTAATGTTTTAATTAAGTTTCTTTATAAAATAAAGGTGTCGTAGGTTTCTTATTGATTTACTTCAACAAATCATTTATTTTTTAAGGGCCTGATCCTGGAGTCTCTACTCATGCAAGACTCTAGCTGGTTTAATTATTTATGGCGGTTCTGCAAATTGAGTTTTTCCGTAATCTATTTGTCAACATTTGCTGAATAAAAAACAAAAAGAACAACTCCCCACCCTCATTCCTTCCTATTTCTCCCAACCCCTCAAAGGCCCACACTAATGTTTAGGATGCACTGTGTGTACAGTTTTGTTACCTTGGTAAGATATTTTTTTAAAAATCAGTCATGTTATGTGTGTTTCCTAACTGATGATAAAATAAAATATTTTCCTTCCCAAGTTTATAAGATGCTGTCTGATATTTTAATGTTTCCAAGAATTAATTTAAAGATAATCAAATCCATATAGTGTTGCCAGTGATTTGATATTGAAGTCCCTTCTCTCTTAAAACCAAAATAATATAAAACCAGCAGAAAATAGAAAACAACGTGATTTTATTTGATTTTACAAGATTATGTTAGTAAAATAAGGCTGCTGGCCTTTGGGATTCATTTTTGGTTCCTGGAAAAATTTCTGTTGCCTTTTCTTAGAAAGCCAGAAAAAAAGAAAAATTCTACTTCATAAATTTCTCATGAAGCCTTGTTTAATGCAGTCATTATATCTGATGTTCTTGTCTGTGCATTGACTATTCTGCATAGGCTTAGAAATAAAGTGATTTATCTTAGGTTTTGAAGTCTTTTTGTTGATTTAGAGGTTTTTATGAACTTGTCCTCTGACCTTACCAGTGGTAGGAAATAATCAAAACTAAAGGACACTGTGGAAAAGAAGTTGTAAAAATGATAACAGTTACTTTGCCCAACTAACACTACAATATCAAAAATAAGCCATTATTTGTAGTGAAACAATTGGTTTTTGTCTTAAACCCCTGAAGTAACAGGCTTTGAGGTAGATACTATTCTTAGATCATTTGAATTCAGAAATAACTTTCTGGCGTTTGTATTTTTGTCTCCTGAGATATGTAAACAGTATTGGGGTTCATAAGTTACGTTCATTGTGGAGCCGGGTCTCAGAATTTTCTGTGTGGGTTTTTCTAATAAGGGAAAATAACTTTCATTTATGTTGCCACAAAAGGCCTTTTTATAACTTCAGAAAGGTCTAGGTCTATCAGTGAAGAGGCTTGATAAACAAAAACCTGAGAGAGAGTTTTAATTTTTTATGTGGCCTAGAAAAAGTTGGTTGTAGTACAACACTGCCTCTGTAGAGTACTTTCCTGTATAAGGTGTATGATTTGCGAGTGTGTCCCTTCTGAGTCATTGCCAGATGCTACCCTCCTACTCTGTTTCCTCCATCACTGAGTTGAATCAGCAAGTTTTGTGCACAGATCCTGGCTTGAACATGGCAGATTCAAATTCTGCTGGCTGGATGAATTAACTAGTTGTAGTGCAGAGGAGTAGAAAAAAGAGTCAGTTGGTAGGAGACCGGGAACGCTCCTGCTCTCTCATGCTGATGAGACCAGGTACGTCCGCAGGAGGTGACAGGTTACTGCTTAGATGATGTAGGATCCATTTGTACTACCTCAACAGACATGGATAGTTTTCATAGCATTATTGATTCAGGCTCCAGTTTAGCAAGGCACTTAAGCAGATGCCTGACTTTAAATGTGTGAGTAGTCTCACTGAAGGAGATAGGGCTGCTCACATGCTTAAAGATATTAGAGAGACTAGGTGGGAGAGGTAATGTCTTTTATTGGATCAACTTCTTTTGGTCAGAGAGATCTGAAGAAGAGCTCTGTGTAGCTCAAAAGCCATTGTCTCTCACCAACAGAAGTTGGTGCAATAAAAGCCGTTGCCTCACCCATCTTGTCTCTCTCATATCCTAGGACTGACATAGCTACAACTGCACTGCGTTCTTAAAGGTAGGCACATGGTTAATCACCTTGCTCAATTGCTGCCTATATGACTACCTGAGCTGGGTTGATCCTTGCTCATTATATTTAGTGTCTGGAAGGAATTGACCCCGTCATGGCAAATTGGCTTGTGTATAGTGTGTTTTACCCCACCTTCACACCTGCCCCATTCCTCGAACCTCTGCTGGGTTCACCCAGGTGGGATGGAGAGTGGTTGAGCTGGATGGTTAATGTGGGTTACTCACAGGGCCTAAGGCAGAGGTCGGCAGCCTTTGAGAAGTGATGTGCCAAGTCTTCTTAAATTACAGTAAGTAAATGATTTCGCGTGCCAGTAATACATTTTACAGTTACAGGGGCCGACGAAGGGAACCCCAGACCAGCAGCATGGGCGGCAGACTGAACCCCAGACCAGCAGTGGGCTGAGCCCAGCCCACTGCCGGTGTGGGATTCCGTCGACAGGGCCCTGCCAGGCGGGGTCCCAGCGGCCAGCCCCGCTCAGCCTACTGCTGGCCTGGAGTTCCATTCATTCAGGCAGGCAGCGGGCTGAGTGGGGCCGGCAGCCGGGACGCCGGCTGGCAGCAGAGTGCCACTCAAAATCAGCTCACGTGCCGCCTTTGGCACATGTGCTGCAGGTTGCCGACCCTGGGTCTAAGGTTAGGCCCATGCTCAGATGAAATAATTGTTCTACAGTTACAGCTCAAATCCCTTGTGTATTTTTATCTTCGCTTTCAAGGCACAGCTCCTGGCAGTGATTAAGCAGGCAGTGATAGGATATAGTATCCAAATCTAGACTCAGTATGAGAAATGAAATGACAAAGTAGATATGAGGCACTAATGGGTAGAATCCCTGACTCCTCCCAGGTGGAAAGGGAAGGATGAGGCTTTGTGGTTTGGGCTGTTTACATCTCTCTTGAATTGAAATGGATATGCTCAGTGGTAGCTTGGGTCTTCCTAAATCACATGGGAAACCACTGGGAATTCTTGATTCCAGAGAAGTTTGTATTCTGGATTGAGTTAACCCTTTCCAGACACTGTAGCAAAGCCCTTTCATTCAGGGACGTGTGCATTGTGAGATGTGTGTGTGTGTCTCTCAAAGGATAGTCAGAAATAATAGCAGCTCTGGAGGCAAGTTTCAGAGACATGGAGCGGAGTCAGGTGCCCAACTTCCAGTGATTTTCAGCTGGGCACCTAAGTGCCCTTTGTGAATTTCAAAATCACCCTGTTTATCCACGTAGCACTAACCCCACCTCTGACCAAGATCTCGGGGCATTGTATTATATAATGGAATGAAAACAATTACAGTGTAATAAAAATAATGAAACGACCTCTTTTAAGAGGTAGATATTTAAAAACAAACAAGTGTCCAATTTAAAAAGTGGAACAAAAAGCATAGGAAAGGCAAGTAATAAATATAAATAGCCATCAGTGGTTCTCCTGCAAATACCTATGAAAGGGAAAGAAGTAGGTAAAGGATGAAATGAAATAGGTGTCACTGGGGAGCTCGTTCCATATCACGGGGCCTACAACAGCAGAACGTGTGATTGTTGACTTTGGATATGACAGTACAAACCCCAAATTGTGGGAGATGTATGTGTGTGATATGCAGATTTACTTGCAAAAATTAGGGTTAAGGAGCATGTATTGAACATAGATAGGCCAGAAGTGTTAGAATTTAAACTGGCATTACTCTCTCTCTCATTTTAAAATTCAATTTACTCTTTTATAGGCAGCCAGTGTAATGAATGCAAGATAGCACTCCGTGCATTTTATGAAATATGATATTAACATAATATTGCTTAATTTGAAACATTATTAGCTTTATACAGACATATACACACATTTGTACACTGAAGAAATCTTTGAATGTAACCACAGAGAGATGTAATGTTGTAAATCTCTGAGGAAAATATTTTTAGTAAATCTTATGAATATAGACATGTTAGTGAAATCTCACATGTGGCAGTTGTTTATATGCCAGTTCCTTCTTTTAAAAACAGTGGTATTTTGAGAGAGTTTTTAACTGTAGTGTCATTAAAAGAAAAGTGTAGAAATGTTGAATTATTAGATTATTTGGATTATAGTTAAAAACTGAATAAAAATAATTATGAAGAATCCTAAGTAACTTTGTGGTCAACCAAAATATGTTACCATGGTACGTGTGCTTATTTAAACTTCCTTTTAATGAAGCGTTACCAAACTTTTGAGTTAACTGCAGTGGCTATTTATTTGGATCTGTAATTAGTTTAAATTGATAAAAACGAACCTTTACAGATGTCCTCTTTTTTCCCTAATTGGAAATAAATACAGAAACCTTTAGTGGTTTGAGTTTTATAGAAAAATTATTTTCTTTTGACCTTTGATTCTTTATTCTTAATTAATTCATCAACTAGGCCACCCACATTTAGTCTGAAATAATGACCTTTTTCAAAAGCTGGCAGTTTTGTGACTGAATATAAATCTGTTAAACATCTAACATTTAGTTGATTCTTAATGTTTTTGATAGAGTGATGTGATTAATGGTATATCATTGTGTTACTAATTGATCATTCAAAACACATGAAAATATTTGAGGAAAATTTTTTAATGTTAACTTTGAAAAATTATAAGGTAGATAACATGTTGGTCTTTTTATGTTTTAAAATGTAACTTGTGGTTTTTTTTTTCCTGTTCTCTATTAACTTTTTATTGCATTAAAGAGGAATTCTTCATAAAAAAAAAAAGGGCAGACTGCTGCAGTTCCATAAGTTCATTTCCATTTGGTAAGGAGTTGATAACAATTGAACCAAATAAAGATTCTTATCAAGTAACTAGAATCATAGTGAAATTTTATGGTAAAACAAAAGGTTTAAAGAATAAAGGGTTTTTAATAGTAAAACTTTAACGGCATACGCAGTTCCATTGGTGATAAATCCCAGTACTTTTACTTACAACAAAGTACAATGTTCACAAAAGTTAATTCAGTATTCAAACTCTCATTATATACTTCACTTTTTATATCTACATGTATTACAGATATATATATATATATAATGTAAATAAAAATAAAATATAGCAACAGGATTCCCTCAGAGCATAATACTGTCTGCCTTACTTTTATTAAAGGGGATCTGCTTTTTGTCAAGAAGACATTTTTGTCTCAGATAAATGGTTCAGGCTGAGCGCAAGGCTGTTTTGAGTTTATGCTAGATTCTATTAAAAGGAGTGCAGTAGTTAATGCCACAGATTTATCACTTTTAGCCCTTTTCCACTGATGTTTGACCTTAGCTATAATGGTTTTTGGGTTTTTTTGCACATACATCTTAGGACCTGAAGCTGAGAATGCACTGACTTTAGCTATTTAAATCCACTGAGACTTTAATGAAGATATTTTTGTATATGCAATAGATATAGAATATTTTATTCTTCATATTTCTGTTGCTAAATTGCTTAGTTTGATTTTTATGATGATGGAAATCATTCTTTCTTAATTGTATTAAGAATAAGACCAACTTGATTCAATTTGTGTCCATTTTTATTTGTGTTACCTTCATATTTTGTTTAAAAGCATGTCTCCACTGGCATAAGTCGTGTAATTTGCCTTTAAAGATTGAAATAATTGAAGTCACAATTATCAATGGCTTCTGTTCAACAACATGGAACATACTAAAAATGAAGTAAAACACAGTTTAAACTAAAGCCTTTTTTTCCTAGTCTATCTCTTGCTCTCAAAGCAAACACTGTATTCTAATAGCATGTGTAATGATCCTATTGGGTTTTTGTCTGTTTTTCTGTTTAAAGAAGGTAAAGGCTACTTTATTAATCTTTTATCACTTAGTGTTTTGTTGAACTTCAGTGCAATTAGCCTGATAGAGCTACAGCAGTGACTCATCATGTTCAATTAAGCACTAGGTAGAGCTGCTTCTTCTGAACATCATATTGCAGCTATCGGGCTGAGGCGCTGGTTAGGCATCTCAGATAAGATGAGTGTTGATTTTCAGGGTCTCGACAGAAAAGGCCTAATGTTATTTTTGTGGAAATCTTAATTTCTGATGATAGGGAAATATGTAAAGAAGATATTTGAGTAACCTTGTTATGCTGAGTTACCATGCATTTGTGAGGACAGTGGCTGTATTTATGAACCTATTACTATAAGTGACTTTGTCATGGTCTTTTAATCTTAACACCAAAAGGAGTGTGTTTAAATCACTGCCAGGGAGTTCGAAAAAGTCCCAGCATGAAAATACAGGGTTGGGGGCTTCCCCACTCTGGCAGCAGCTGAACGTCTCATTAGGCAATTTGTGCCATTCTTTCCCAAGAAAGGATTCCCACTTCCGCCCTTCTCCGTTGCACGTAGTATGAACTGGTGGAAAGGGGCCGGGTTTACAACGTGAACGTTGATTTAATGTCCCTCCCAGTCACCCATGGGTACTCCTCAACCCACTCCAGCCCCTCCAATACAGTTGCAGAAAACTTCTTTCATTTCAGCATCAGGGTAAAGTGTCCCCATCCCATCTTTTGTGAAGTCTATCTAGAAGAATCCCCTTTGGTCTGAATACCTTCTTCATTGCCTCAGTGCTTCAGCCTTCAGCCTTGTCCTATAAATGAAAATTGTCCCTCTTCTGCAGTTACAGGGGTATAGTTAAAGACATCTGTGTACTAGTATTGTTGTGTCCACACTAGGGGTAATAGATCAGTAAAAAAAATTGCATCTAACTGAAAAAGTTATATGGGGTACAAAATCTGCAGGAAGACTAGGCCTTCATATTTTGCCTTTTGGGAGAGCTTTGAAAGGACCACAGCCTAGAGTTCATTGCTGGACTTTTCTCTGGCTGACAAGACCGATCATCAGGTCAGCAAGGGAGAAGCCTTTTCCTTTTCCTTCCATTGTAGCGTAGAGATGATATAGAGATGTGAAAAAGGCCTCTCCCTAGCTTACCACAGCAACTGACCAATCAGCCATGTGAGAAGGGGAAAAACAGTAAAAGTTTCAGGTACAGCCAGAAGATTTTTAAATATAAGTAAATGATGAATTGCCCATTGCAGGTCCCGACTAACTTGCCTCCTGTATTCCAGTGTAATTTCCTTTTTTATGTTGAATTTAAAAACATGAGGGATGTATCTTTAGCCTCATATTTCCCCACATTGACAGGTACGTGAGGTCACTAACTCAGGGGCTGCCATGGTAGGGAGTGAGAAGTATTAGATGGAAAGACAATGTGGGGCTGAGAGCCATGAGAGTCGGAGGATCGCTTGTAGGAGAAGCTCTCCACCTCCTATTAACTTCTGTATTTTTGAGTCACAAAGTTTTGAGTTCTTACTCTCTGTTTAGGTAAACACGAGACACTGATATTTCCATTTGAATAAGACAGCTTTCCAAAGAGTTGGACTCTCTATCATTTTGGGGTTGCACAGCCTTCAAGGCCAGTTATGCATTTCTAAATGTAGAAAGGAGACAATAGAAATCAATTTGCTCTTATTCCTTTAAAAAAATCACAAACAGTGGAATAATAAATCCAAGTGAAACGATTAAAAGGTAGTTAATTTGTTATGTTTGTAAGTGAGCTTTGTATGAAGAACCGGAGATTATTAGAAAACTGATTTTAAATCATTCACAAATTACGCCTTTCCAGGAAGAGCATTTCAAGAAGTAGCTGAAAAGCCATTTTAAAATTTGAACGCCATTAGTTTAACCTATGAATGATAAATTTTTGGCTTTATGCTGTACTCAAATTAGAGTGTCTAAAGCATTTTACAATGCCTAATGATCCTGTGGAATCCCTATTTGTCATTATACTTTCAGACTAAAAGTGTTTGCGTTTTCCTAACAGCCAGACTGTTCTTTGACCGTTGTACAGAGATTTTTGTTGTAGAGATAATCATCTTGGTGCAACTTTCATTGCTTAAAAGAAACCCACACTGAATTAATCATGTTTGCTGTCTGTACAAAAATTTGCACATGCAACAAATCAGATAATATATATTAACTTTTCTGAACTGTGCTTTGGATGAATACTGATATCTACAAATTTCAGGTTAACAAAAATTTGATGTAACGTGACTGGATTTAAAAATCCGCTGTTTCATGTGTGATACCAGTTTAGGGGGCAACTGCTATCTTTAATTATGATGAGAAGGCCTAGCGTAAGACTACATAAAAGTTGCATAAGAGTGGAAGCTGTGAAAAGATTATGTATATGAGTTATTCAGTGCAGCTTATATAGGCTGAGAAAAGGAACACTGTTTCTTTGAAATGCTCTTAGGAAGATCTCCAGACCCATTTCTTAGTGGTTCTGGAATCAGTACGGAATGCTGACAATGGAAAGCAAAACCATAATTGTCTGTATGTGACAGTGCCAAGTAGTTTGAACATTTAAAATAAGTTGGGCGCAGGCCTCCTCATCTCTGTATGACTTCTTTAAACATTTTAAGATGATTTCTCATTCGAAGCATAGAAATAATGTTTTCAAATTATCCAATAACTGTTAAGAAAAGGAAGTTTTTAATGCCCTCAAATGTATTTTGAAACACAACAGACAGATCATTAGAAATTTGGAAAAAATAATTTTACACTAGAAAACGGGACCCTTGCTTATTTAGTGTAGATGGCGTTCACTTAATGTGGGTTACATGGTTAATAAATTGTCAAATGTTTTTCATTAATAATTTTGTGGGATTATTTTGCTTTGTTTTGAGTTTTCTATGTTTAACATCCTCATCATTTTAATTGAATAATAAAGTACCTCTCCAGCTACTCTTCTTGCATCTGATAATGATGTGTTTAATGCAGTGTTTTAATTCCACTTTCTGATGATCAAGAACACATTTTCATGTAGTCAGATTTTGATAAACTTTCGCGGGACGTTTTCAGCCTCAGACAGTTCTTATCTGAGGCAGAATTTGGTCCTTGAATGTATCATGTCACAACAGAATAATTAGGTTACAAGTTTTCTCTATCACAATCCAGCCTAAAGACAAAGATATGATTCCACATACGCTTCATGCCAACACATAAGCATACCTCCATTCAGGAGATTGAATGTGTAGAACCTGATGTTCTCTCAATGTACTTCTTTTAAAGGCAGTTGACTAATGTTTATGTTAAGATGGATACTTGACTTGGCAGGGTTATAATCCAAAACCTCCTGAGTATCTTTAACCTAAGTAGTCCTGTGGTTGGTTTGTTTTTGTTTTGTTGTGTTGTTTTGTTAGTACTGCTATTTAAAATCCACCACAAGGAAATTTCAAGATGGAAAAGATCAGGCTACTTAGAATCATAGAAATGTAGGCCAGGAAGTGATATTGAGAGGTCATCTGGTCCAGCCCCCTGCACTGAGGCAGGAACATTCCTGAGAGGTGTTGATCTAACCTGTTCTTAAAAACCTCCTGTGAAGGGGATTCCACAGTCTTCCTTGGAAGCCTATTCCAGTGCTTAACGATTGTCAATAACTAAATTTATAAGAGAGTTGTTTCAATATACACACTCAACTCTCTCTTCTGTGTGCTAGGGTGTCTGACCTCATGAATTCCTTATCATTCAAGGGAAGGATACAAATCACATTGCTTATAGATGGGGAGAACAGAACATTGAAAAACAAGGATCATGGGCCAAAGTAGATACTTTCTACTCTCTACTTTGATATTTTAAACTGGTTTCAGGTAAACAAGATTATAATAAAACAATGGGAACATACTGAAGTGTCCTGCACTACCAGAAAGATGGATTGGATGACCTAAGAGAAGTGTTCAATCTTTATTTTTCCCCTTTGTATAAGCAGTCTTTTTCACTACTTGCAGACAGTTCTGCTATGTATATTTTAAATATTACCAAGGAAAAGGTTTTCCTGTGTCATGATTAAATGACATCTTCCACTTCATAGGTTCCATTTGTGCTATCAGTTCTTTTTCTGTCATTTTTTTTATCGTCTTGCTAGAAAAATTATTTGTCTTTTACACTTAAGGAATTATGTGTGCTTTTTGGCTGAAATTGTCCCTCATCAATGCCTCTTGGACTAGCTCAAACAAATTGGCCTTGTGCAGGACAAAATCCACCTATCAGCCTGAAGAAAAGTGAGGTAATTCTACAGCTTCTCTACAGTTGCTGCTTGAGTCCCCGGGATGGAACAGGAGATTCTATTCTGAAGTAGAAAGTTGCCCCCACTGGATCCTCCTAATCGTAGACCAATTGGCAACAACTCTGCCTCATCCTGCAGCAATCTAGACATGGAGCCTCGCTTCATAATACTCAGGGTACAGAGTCTCGCACAAACCTCCTCTGCAGCAACCGACACTTCATGCAGCGGAGCAGCAGTAGGGTTAGTTGTATCTGGAAGCGATAAGTAAAAGGGACTCCCCGTGCCTCATGTAGTATGTCCAGGTTTTTCTAGTCTGTAGTATGGGAGCTGTATGCTTTAAAAATCACTCCATGTCATCTACAAAGTAGTGCAGAAAATTGTGCAGTTGTGTCTGGATGTTTCCAATAGTTTTACATGTATTAATATTTCTAATTTATGCTAATATATATCTTTTGTAAAATGGATATTCAGGTGTTAGTAATCCTGGCATGAATTTCCACTGCTTATGAAGAGGCCTGTAGGATTTCTACTCTTCAGGCAGTCATTTACAGAATCTTCAGAATTCTGCAGCGAAGTGCAGAAATGAGTGGGTGTTGAATGACTGTGCAACTTTTACTGCATAAAGATTGTACCATACAGCAACACCTAACCTTCCTTTGTCTCCATTAATATTATGCAGGTGATTGTTAGCGAGGATTCTGATAGCAGCGGTATTGTGGCCCACTTCCCTGCACATGAAAAGCCTATTTGCTGCATGGCTTTTAACCCCAGTGGTAAGTTCCTTCGCCATCATAAATTTTGTATCGTATGTGAAGAGTAAAAAGTGTAGTTTGTGAGTGATACTCTGTACCTCAGGTGAACACCCTACACCCTCATGTTCATCCTTATAAAATGATTGTCTGGTATCCAGTGCAAAGTTTGTCATGTTGGGTGTTTTCGGAAGGCTCATGATGCACTGAGCATAGTTGTTATTGTAATGTTATAGTAATTGCTACGTGAAATTATAACCTATAATATTACTGTATATAGTTATGAGGCTGAAAATATATCCTCATGGCTTAAAGCAAGCACAGACGAAGACTCTCCTGAAGCAGAGGGGCAATTCACGCCTCACCAGGTCATGGGTGGAACAAACCCAGCCCAGCCTCACAGGAACAAAAGGCGCTGGGCTAGGCAGCAACAAAAGAATCTATTAGACTCTTGAGTGAGTTACCCCCCTTCCTTTGGTCAGTTTGGAACTGCGATGAGGTAATGCTCAACTGACTCTGAAGGGGTGGCAAAGCCAAAAGGGAAGAAAGGACATAATAAACGAGAGAGACATTTGCCATGCTGTTCCTCTCTCTTCCACCTACATCTAGAGACACCACCACACCAAGCAACTGAAGCACTGATCAAAGGGGAGAACTTGGCTAAAAAGCAACCAGCCAGCCTGTGGTGAGAAGCATCTGAGTTTCTAAGAGCACTTAAAGTGTTAAAATCAGCTTTGAATGCGTTTGGCTTTTATTTTATTTGACCAAATCCGACATGCTATGTTTTGACTTATGATCACTTAAAATCTATCTTTATAGTTAATAAATCTGTTTGTTTATTCTACCGGAAGGAGTGCATTTGGTTTGAAGTGTGTCAGATGCTCCCCTTGGGATAACAAGCCTGGTACACATCAATAACTTTGTTAAATTGACAAAGTCATAGGAGCTCACAGTCTCCAGCAGGTATAACTGGACACTGCAAGACGGAGGTTGCTAGGGTTGTGTCTGGGACCGGAGATATTGGCTAGTGTCATTCGGTTGCAAGTAGCTGGGAGCAGCTTACATGCCAGAGTCTGTGAGTGAACAGTCCAGGAGTGGGGGTTCTCACAGCAGAGCAGGAAAAGACTGTCTCCCCAAGTCAAGGATTGGAGTGGCCTAGCAGATCACCGGTCCAGATAACACCAGAGGGGAACGTCACAATGTCTGTTATGCTTCTTTTAGGGAATTAAAAATTACATCAGTCTTTTAGTAGTCCAGTGTGGTACATGCACATGATGATTTAGTAAACATTGGCACCTGAACTCATTTAGTTGCGTGTTGAATATCAGTTAACAGAGTCTGAGTTAATTTGTCGTTTCTGGCACTTTCAGCCTCAAACAGCTATAATGTATGAAGGAACAGTAGGACTAATATAAATATAGCTGAAATACTAAGGTAAATTACGGTAATTAATTAGGTTTCCTAATGCACTTTCCTTTCAGAAGATAGGGGCCATAACTTTCCTAAAATATTTCTTCATCCTAGATTTGAGAATAAAATGGGTAATTTCAATTAAACAAATATCTTTAAGGTAACTCATGGTGACAATAGATGTTTTGTTGATATGTAACTCAAGATTCTGCCCTTCCCTTTCTTTGGAGTGCTGTGAGTTGTGATCTGAAAATATTTTAAAAACCTCAAAGAAAGCACCTTTCCCCCTTCCTTCCCCTTTGCAGATAAGAATGGTTGTGGGCAGGTCAGATACATCCTGTTAGTGAATCTTGTCCAGTTGACAAGTAATATGTTTATTAGTCTTCTTAGGACAGAGAAATAACTTTTTGATTGACTGCACAGTGGTCAGTAAAAGGGCTAGGGAATCAACATCTTCCGCTTGCCTAAATTACTGAGTTATAAAACGTCGTAAATGCCCTGAAGATCTTGGGGATGAAGTCACATTTCAAAGAACTAAAACTGAATGTATGTCATGTATATCTTCACTTGTGGTGACCAATCATACTGATTTTGACATCCCATCTGTTATGTCAAAACTCCTTAATAGTAATGTGCGGTTCAAAGCATCCTTACTGTTAGTGCTTTTGACATAAAAAGCTGTATTCTTATCTCATAGTTGGGGGATTTTATCGTGTAACTCTCTGTGCATTAAGGTGAAAATGTACTCTGTAAATTCTAGAACGATGATATTTCTGTACTCTTCTCAGTCTCGTTCGTGTGTTCGGTACAAAAAATAATACCTAGAATATAGGTGGTGCTGACAAATTGAAAGAAATAGTTCTTTGGAATGCAATAAACATTAATTAAATACCCTTTTAAAAGCAAAATGGTGCAAATTAGAGAAAAGGAAAATATTTATGCAACAGCAGATTTTGTATTACCTTTATAGTTGGAGATATGAATTTACATAATCAGCTTTTTTTCTCTTTGATCATGCACTGAAATTATAATCTTTTGTCTATGATACAACAGCCTGTTTCCATAGTTAAACAAGACACTTGGTGGGGAAAACATAATTTTCTAAACACAATTATTTTCTGTCCACACTGGAAGAAAGAAATGAGGCCATGATGTGGTTTAATTAGGTTGCAATGTTATTCACTTGTAATATCTGGGAGTACCCAGCAATAGATCATGCAGAGGCGGGAAGAAGAGGTTGGCTCCCTGCTGATCCAGATGTAGAAACCCCAACCCCCCTTCTCAGCAACTTTAAAGGGGGTTACGAAAAGGAGGAGGTATTGGCTCCTCGCTGATGAGACTTAGGAGCCCCCCTTACTCAGCTCCCATAAGGGATGTTTTCCTTCAAATTCTTTTCCAATCCGTATTATTCGACAATCGTATCCCTTCCAGAAAGAGTACCAGCACTGGACATCTGCCACAAGGCAATGCCAGCAAAATCCTTGGCTACCTTCTTCCCACCCTTGCTGGGTTCCAAGATAGCCACAGATTCCTTCCCCCTTTTTTTTTAAACCCAGGATGAACCATATCTCCATCTGGTTTCTGTTTCCAGGCTGCCAAACAGTGCACAAGCCGGACAAAGACCCACTCACGTTAAGGTTGCGGTGGGCACATTCTTGACTGTTTGCTGTGTGTCATGAAACTTTGTGGAAATAGATGACCCACAGCAAGGTATTAAATCATGCTGCACGGCCCGCGTTTTTCCAGTGAAGTTCAGAAAAGATTGAAAATTATTACTTCAGCTCCATACACAGTGAAATTAGCACTTAAAACCAGTAAGCTGAATTCTCTATTTAATATCCAGATAGGATTATATTTGATGTCAGCGCTGTAAGTTATGTCATTTTAACCCATTACATAAGTGGCATGTTGCTATTCAGACTGGTATTTTTATAAAGCATAATGAAAATAAGAAGTGGCTTTTACTACCAGGTTCTTCTACTGGCTATTATAAAACTATATAATACATTAATTACTCATGATATTATACTTTGAGACATCATACGAATATCTAATGGCTAACTTTCACTAACCAGTGGAACTGATAGACACTGAACCTTTTTACATTTAGATTTGTGGCTAATCAAATAGCAATTTATATTCATTGTGTCTTTGTACCAGCACACTCATGAAAATGTACTTTGCAGTTATTCAATTTTCAAAAGTAATTTAAGTGTTGTGAATCATAGGTACAGAATTATTGTACAGCTCTTTGGTGTAGCTGATAAATGTAATCATGCACCAAAAATGAAAACATACAGGAAGACTGATAAATTTACACACAGTTTCTGTGTAACAAAAGCTGATCAAGTTAAGCAGCATAGCCCCCTTAAGCAATCATTAAATAAACCGAAATGTCAATAGAATGTATTGGTGATATGACCAAGATATCCACTAGAAATGTTTCTAATGCACTCCTTTGTACTGAGCATGGGACTAGTTTGTGATGATTTAATCAAAGGTCATAGAACAACACTACAACACTTAGGGTACGTCTACACTACGGGATTATTCTGATTTTACATAAACCCGTTTTGTAAAACAGATTGTATAAAGTCGAGTGCACGTGGCCACACTAAGAACATTAATTCG
>NC_133788.1:18327620-18487620 GCF_003597395.2 Chelonoidis abingdonii
CCGCTTCATGCCTTCACTGTTGGGCAGTGGCTTGAGAGGGGCTGGAAGGTAAATTCTGTCTGGAGTCACAAAAAGCTCCTGGCTGTTGGTCAACGCGAGGCTGTGTGCTCGCGACGCAAGGTCGTCGTCCTCTCCTCCTGCTTCTCCTCAGTTCCCCTGTGCAGATCCTCATTCCAAGCTGCATTGAGATACAACTCCCCACCTCGGATATCCGACTGGACAGGAGGTGGGGTAGTAAGTTGGCGCGCCCCTCAAATTGCATGCCAGCTCAGCGTCGAAGTGGATGTTTTCGGCCCTGACCGGACTTCCGTTTGCTGCTTGGTTTTCTGGTGGCTTGTCTGAGCTCCTTAACTTTCACTCTGCACTACACTGAGTCCTGGTGTGGCCCTCCCATCATAGCCTTGGAAATTTTCAAAATTTTTCATTTCGTTTTGGACGGAGTTTGTTAGCACTGAATCCTCTCCCCATATAGCGATCAGATCCAGTACTCCTGTGCGGTGTTGGAGCTCTTTTTCGATTCTCAGGAGCACTGCATTGTCTACCTGTGCTATTGGACTCTGTGTGTCACTGTGCTGATCAGAGCTCCACGCTGGCAACAGGAAATGAAATTCAAAAGTTCGCGGGCTTTTCCTGTATACTTGGCCAGTGCATCAGTTCGATTGCTGTCCAGAGGGGTCACAGGGTGCACTGTGGAGTAACCGCCGAGGCAAAATTACCGTCGATTTGCGCCACACTAACCCGAATCCGAATGGTAATGACCCGATGAATACCGATTTTAGCGCTACTCCTCTCGTCGGGGAGGAGTACAGAAACCGATTTAAAGAGCCCTTTATAGCGATATAAAGGGCCTCGTAGTGTGGACGGGTACAGCGTTAAATCGGTTTAACTCTGCTAAAATCGGTTTAAACGCGTAGTGTAGACCAGGCCTTAGAAATGTCACGCTATAGAAATAGCTCTTAGATGGGGATAGCATAAGTTTTGCTTCACTGTAGAACAAAGATTATGAAAAGGCCCTACAAAGAAGAGAAAAGGAAAGTATTGATGTCAGTGGTTTAATGCTATCGTGATATTTGGCATAATAACTTTTTGTTCTTTATTTAAAAAGAAAAAAACGTACTGCACCTTTAACTCCCTAGCCGTGTTAAATCTCATTATGGGCCCAATCCAAAGTCTATTGAAAACAATGGGCGGATTCCCTGCAGTGCACTGGGTTTTGGATCAGGCCCCATAAGCTTGTCTGTTGCTGACTGGACTTTGCCAATGTGATGTTTTGTTACGACTGAGGCAAATCTATTCTGCATCTTTGCTGTTTTTCTTTTCTTTTCGTTTTTTTCATTAAGACAGGCTGAAAAAATAAATCATTTCCCATTTGTACAAATTGCCATGCTTTCTCCATGCAGGTAACTCAAAAACAGCTGACCTTTGAAACGGAAAACTTGGCATTTAATTAGTGTTTATTTTGGACTAGATCCATGGCCAAGTTTGAAAAAAGGAATTGCTTGGATAATAAAATAATAAGCAATTGAATCAGCACTTCTCAGTATGCTGAGTGGGCTGCTTAGATTTTTAACAGAATCTGAAATATCCCAGAAAACATCTCCCTGCAACATGCTAGCAGTTAACAAGTTGCCGCTGGAGCAGTTGGTATTGTGAATGTCTTATTCTAAGACAGGCAGCTTAAAAACTGCCTTAATAACAGAGACTGATAAAAATTGTGGGAGCATGAATTCTGACAGTGTAGGGTGTATTCACCATTTTTTGCCAAATTCAGAAAACACTTTTCTTTTATATAACAAAAAATTAAATTGCACATAGTTCTTTGTGTTTGTGTTGGGTTTTTTTCGTTTTTGTTTTTTTTTCTTTTGCCTTAGAACTGGAAACTCCATGACCATGGGGTTTGACCAACAGAACTCCTAGATTTACTGGAATTTGCCAAAATCCAGGGCCATCTGTAGACTGTCCTTGCCTTTCTGCTTTAAATTTTTTAAGATAAATAGATTAATTTTGAAGTATGGAAGCAGTTCAGTAAAAGTAAAAAGAATGATTATCTCCTACCTTTGTAATTGTGATTTCATCGTTGGGAATAATCAATAAAGGGCATCAAGACAGATATACACCAAATACTGAATTAAATTGAACTGATCATTATAGTTATTTTCCCCTGAAAGAACATCGTGTTGTAATGCAAACGAAGAAGATTTAAGTCTATCTTACATGTTTTCTTTGCTATTTATGATGTCCACTTTAGTTTTACTATTGGTGCCAGCATTTGTTTGTGACAGCCAACAGACAGATTTCTTATACAGTACTCTTGTACGGTTTTTGGATGGGAGTTTAGTTAAAATTACCCCAGGTTTCCTATGCAGGTGCCTAGCCATTATGCTGTGGGCTTATTTGCTAACTGAAAATTATTAACTCTTTGTAAGTAGAATTTGTATGAGTATTTTCCATATCCATTTTATATAGAAAACTGATATTACTTTCATAAGTGTTATTAGATTTTACTGTCAAAATCACCAGTTTTATTTATATAGTGCCAAACATGTTGCTGGGTGCTTTTAAGACAGAAATAAAGATAAGCTCACTGTTTTGTAGAGCTCACATTCTGCTTTTAGACATCTGGTTTTGAATAAATTCAATAAATGTTGTAAGTAGTAATTCTGCATTGCCAAGCACCATAACCTAGGTGCTGTCTGGAAGTATAAAATACACAGATCTGAGTTCAGGGTATAGATTAGGCTGGTACCTAGCAGTATGGCATATGGGCTCTTCTTTCTTGCTGCTGCCTTCTTCTCCACAGAATCAACGCCTTGTTTTGGGTGGGGTGGAGGGGATTTTTTGCAGTAAATAAAATTTCTAGCTGTTCTAGTTGCTGAGATACACCGTTCACAAAGCTAATGAAGCAGTGATGTCTGCTTGGGCTTGCAGAATGATAAGGTGCTAATTTACTCAGAAGAGCTACACAATCCACCATGAGTGACAGCTCATTTTGGTACCATGATTCAGTGGGCTGGGGAGAGTACTGCCACTTCCCCTGCCCATTCCGTCCTCACCCAATCAAGGAGACAAGCTCAAGGAGCTTCAGAGGCCAGCAGGGCATCTAAGCCTCTTTGAACGACAGCTAAGCTCAGGAAGTTCCGCATGACTGACAAAGCTCAGCAAGGAGAAGCCAAGACCAATGAGCCATATGGGTGTATTCAGACACCAGTAAGGGGGATCTGTGTTGAGGCCAGAGAGCTCAAGTATGATCGTATTTTCAGAATCTGCACAAGCGCATCTCTTACGGAAAGAGCTTGGAAGAGTATACTTTTTGTCCCCCCAGTTCAAGTCCGTGTCTGAATTAAAGACCTCCAGCTGCAACTTAATTATTGGAGCATTTCAGCCTGTGAATAAATTGTGTGGTGATGTCAAATAACAGTCCACTTTATATGTCTAATACTTGAGCTCCTTAAGAGATCCTCTCCCTTATGCAGTCGTAGATGCTGTACAGTCAATATCACTTATGTCTACATGGTCACATCAATGTAATCTAGGATGCCTTTGCCATCTACCTATGACTTCTTTTTTGAAGACTGTGACAACTTGGTGATCTGTCTATGGTCTCCCATTCTGTATATAAACAATGGCCCTAGACCATCAGGTTAGGATCAGAGTCAGCATTAGCTAGACTTCTATATCATGCACAAGTCTCCATCAGTGATTGTACCAATGATTTGGGCCTTTCTTTGCTTAGCCTTTACAGACATGAATACTTAAGTGAAAATTTTGGTTGTGCATGCCAACAATTTACTTCTCTGTTGTGTTGTGTAAATGCAGTATTGCAGTGTAGGCAGCATTCAGGAACTTTCAAATGTAGTTAGGATAAAAATTCTCACAAGTTTTTTTACTGCATGATTTTTCTTCTGTGAATTTCATGCAATGTGATAATAGTGTGCAATAAGTTTTTGTTAGCAGGGATTAAGCTTTAAACTATCTTTTATAATGAAATATTTAAACAGGTACAAACCATTTACAAAATGTCATGGTTATTACAGTACCATGGAAAAAAATGTTTGCTACATAATGTAAATTGACAAGAGCTCATTAAGTAAACTCTGTATCAAGGCGCCCTGAACTAAATGTTGGGAGGTCACAAACGGAAGGAATACACCATAGGCAGTTATTTAATTTAAGATGTTTACGAAAAAGCCTCCAAGATTTTAATGTGCTGACGATACTCTGCCAGGAATTGTAATTGTGTGTAAGGTTTAAAATGGAGAGGGGGAAAAAAAGGATTACATGTTACCAAATAGAATCAATTGTTCCATGATAATCTGGACTAGACTAAACTAGAGATTCTCTAGATTAGAGACTGTAGGAGCCAGGCAAATGTCCCTCTTATTCATGAAGTTGCATTATTAGATACATTCTTATAATTTACATAGGAAAAAAGTCACTCAATTTAATGTCAACAATAGCCTAGTAAAGCTAGTTCTGTTTGTTCCATCTTTCCATACAGACATATTAAGAATCTTATTTGCCACTGTCAGAGACAGGATACTGGGATAGGTGGACCGCTAGTCTGATCTGTTATGGCAATTCTTATATCCGACTGTCTGAAAACTTTTTACTCCCCTTCTGATGCCCCCCTCATCCAGCAATATGACTTCAGGTCTAAAGCATTCACTCTGCCACAACTGTTTTCATGTGATTAGACTACTGACTCAGACCTAAGACCTCAGTATGTGTAAAAGAGAAGTGGTTTTCAAGTTTAACGAGCATACAATAAAAACCAGTGTTAAAATTTGGAAGGCAGTGATCTCTGTGTCAGTAATCATCGTTGAGAAGTTGGTATGTAGCTTATAGGTTGGCACTCTTCATCCTTTCATCCAGCAAATCTGGGAAGTGCCCTGACCTGTAAATGGGAAATATGATTGTTTTGGGTTTTCTAAATCTGTAAAACTTGCATTGTTTTATCGTAGTCAAAATAATAATATTGTCATTTGCACATAGGAAATTTCTTAAAATAGCTTCCAAATGCAAGTTTTATGGCTTTTTCCTAACTTTATCACCATCTGATTTTAAACTGCTTCAAACTTTCAATGTTTGGCTAAGTTCCCCCACACTCCCTTGCCGCCTTTTTGTGCAGCATTTCTGGATGGATTTCTTTCAAGATCGTTTAGGGTCCTAATGTTGTAACTACTTACGCTTTAGTAAAATGCACAGTCTGGCAAGCTATTTTCATAGGTTATATAATAGACCCATTAAGAACAATAATACTTGTTAAAATGTATTGCAATAAGTTTAGGGAAGTCTATAAAATAATATAAGCAGGCCACTTTACTCCTTACATATACTTAATTCTGTGTATCTTATGAAGCATTCTTTGTAAAACAGCAGAGTATATGTATCAAGATGTGTTTTACACATGAATGTTTGCAAAAAAAAAAAAGCGTCCACCTTTTAATGAGAGTAAGACTGAAAGGTCACAGAAAAATTATGCAAATGCCATCCATTGCTAGTACATAGTAAAATGAGTTCAACATTGTGTTGCAGACCAGAACAGAGAATAATCTCGAGGGAAAAGTTAAAAATACAGTAAAATTCGCATGATGGAATAACACAGCAAAATGAACTGGAGAGAAAATACTGCTTGGTTGACTAGCTGGCATGCAATCTGTGCTGTATGGTTTCTATTCATAGAAGTGAAATTAAAGGATGCAGTTAAACACAGTTGTGAAACGTCCAGTCCAACAGCTGCATTTAGTTTGTTTTTCAATTTCTCATTGCCTTTCTTGTTTATTAGCTGTGACTCTGAGGTCGGAATTAAAACAAATATTTTAATGGCAGTATTTATGATGTTGGCAAGGAGCATGATGGCTTAGTACTGTGATCTGGACAAGACTCGATATGGGTGGTGTGAGGTAGTCCCTTCAGGCTTTAAACAGAGTCACGATTGGTGAGACTTTTCAAAGTATAATGCCTGTAAATCACGCAACTGATAAGCATCATGGAATCTGTACTTTTCAGTTCCATTAATGAACTGGGCATGCTTAAAGGAATTTTGAGGGGGCCACAAAGGGAAGATTCCTTAGGGATTTTAGCATGTTAAACGCTACAAAATTTCTCTGTTCATTTTGACAGCTCTTAAGTATAAACACCTTTTATGAACTATGATAATTAAAACCAACTTCAGAAATTGTTCTATGTGCTTTTAAGAGTAATATTAAAGTACATGGGCTTTCAGCATTAGACCATCTTATTATTTTAGTACATCCTCTTCAATTTACCACAATTAAAAGCAAATTTTAGAATTTTTGCTTGTGATAAAGCTGTATATTAGTTGCCAAATACATTGTAATCCACTGCTTGGCAAGTTTTATAAAGCTGTATGTAATTCAGTTCCTGAGACAAACATAAGAGAAATGTTTTGAAATCCCAATCCCGGCAGGCCTAAATTATAAATAAAATAGATTTTTAAATTATATCAGAAAAAGTTTGTGAGAAATTAGCTAATTTTCCTTTCCATTGTAGATGGATGGAAACATTTATAGGAATAATCCTATTAATTACATTTTATAAACAGTGCTGCTGAAAGATTCATATTAATTTTTAATTCAAATGGAGAACCCATATATTTTAATTAATCTCTTAGTAGTATTTTTGGAGTGGATGAAAACAAGAATCGTGTCTGAAGCTTGAAAATCATATTGATTTAAGTGTTTATATAAATAATAGTAATATAAACTGAAAGATGTTCTTTCATTTGTTGCCCAGTATTTATACTGTAAATGACACTGGGCTGTTAAATGTGACAGGAAGCAGTTGTATCATCCTTTGTACCTTGAACAGCTGGTCATCTTCTTGCTAAGGTAAATGGTATTAATAGGCCTGGATATAACCAATAAACTTGTCGTCCCGTTCTGTGTATTTAGTTTTTGAATGTGAAACTGCAGTGTACATAGCAATATCTGTTTTTTGTAGAAAGCACTCCTGACCTGGAACGGAGTTCATTAGAAAATTGTCATTTGGAAAAGGGAAACACATTTCTCAGTAGGAAAATGTTTGTATTCTCTGTTGCACACAGCAGCTGGTGAAAACAGATTATGGCGTCTGTTAATCTTGAATTAGGATTTTTAAGAATTTTGAAGCACAAAAATGAATGTTTCCCTTTGGATTAGCTCTGTTTCAGAGTTTGCTTAAAGTGCTACGGTAGAATGCCCGAACCAAATGCTGTCTTTTAGCATTTTGGATTGCAACTCTCTTTAGGAAAGCTAAACTCGACTCCATGGGCTAATGACAGTTGAGAAATGTTAATCCCTGACCCTTCACATATCATTTGTAAATGAAGATTTTGATAAAGCCAAGCCTTCTTTACCTAGAAATAAAATATTTTATGGTAATATAATTTTGCAGGCCTGAGTTTTAGTTGGCTGCCTAGACAAAATAAATATTAGACTTGGAGATTCGTTCACTGAGACTCTTATAAGGCTTTTTTCCTAATGTTAAGGTTTTTAGGTAAAAAATGTATGAGCAGGGCCAGGAGCATTGTCTTTTTGTATCCTGGGGAAAATATTTTAAAGTCAATTTAGATATTTCATTTTCTAAAACCAAAATTTACTTTAGGCCATAATTATAGATCATCCAAAGCATTCATCATGCTTTTTAGCAAGCGTTCCCAGGATGTGTGCACAATAGCCAGATATAGTCCGTAGACTACGTTTTCGATGCATAATGGCATCTTGCTTGTTAACAGCGTTTTAAAAATAATTTATATTCATTTTGTTGTCCCTACTCTGATTTCATTTCATGAAATTCAAATAATGAATTTTGTATGTTCATTTATGTAGCACCTAGGTGTCCAAGAGTTTTTTCTCCTCTACGTTTACAGTAGATGCAGCAGGCTGCTAGCTTCCCCTTGGTTGGCAAAAGATGGTACATTTTATACCACTTGCTCTCCCTTGAGCTTCCCATAGGAGAAGCACAGTTTTAGTCTATGGTGGAGTTTCTTTAGGAGCCCCATTGGTGGAGGTGGAGGCTGTTGCAGGAGTGCACAGAATCACCACAGACAATGGATACACGCTGGCCAAAGTGGTACTGCCCATTTTTCAGGCTATGCTGGCTCCTCCTTGCACTTTCTGGCTGTTATGGGCCTTGGCTTATGCTGGCAGAAGGGAAGGTTGAATCTGACCATGTAAAAGAGGTGGAAAAGTCATTTGAAGGCTGCTGGTGTAATTAATTTGTAAGTGTGTCAGTGGTTTAAATTCTCTTAGTCGGGGTTGGGGTGGAGTTGAGGGTGGTGCAGGCAGGAAAAGAGTGCAGTTTATAAAAATCGTGATACAGCTGCTCTTTCTGGCAATTAGACTCACAAAGTGGGATTATAAATGGGATTTAGGGTGAGTAACTTTAGTGTCTAAAGTAAATTCCCCTACCCCCCCCCACTGAACTCAGGAGTAGCACTTTTCCAGGCAGTAGTCAGTGTTGGTGCCAGATTACTGGGACGCTTGTCTCTCAAGGCTGTCACAGAAACCTGAGAGGTTTTTTTCCTCCTTAAAGAAAACTGGCAACTTTCCTAAGGACTCTACAGTAGGGGATGCCAGCTGTCCACTATAGCTACGAACAATGCAGGTGTACATCTTTTGACTCGTGTATTCTTTTTTGCCAATAAGAGTGGCCAGTCTTCCACCACTGCAGAAACATTGCAGGCTCACACTGATGGACAAGACCTGGCTCCTTGCTATGTGGGCAAATTGTATTAATCAGCCATTTTAGGCTCCCAGAGCACTCTAATGTTTTCCCTAATTTGTTTATATTAACACCTCAGAATAACACAAATTTGCCCCTTCTAATTTATACACAGAGGAACACTTTGTGAGCTAAACATTTTCTTAATTATTATAACATTCTTTTCATGCACAGATCTCCAAGTCCCTTTCAAAGGAAGGTATGTATCATTATCCCCCTTTACTGAGGCCTGTAGAAGCTAGCCTACTTTTTAAAAAGTGTCCACTAATTTTGAGTGCCTCAGTTTTTAGGTGCCCAACTTGATTTTAGGAGGTGCGGGGACATCTACAGCTCTAGCTGGTTTTAGTGGGAACAGCTGGTGCTCACTGTCGCTGCGATATTGTGCAGTCACTGCGTTTGGAGGTTTTTAAGAACAAGTTAGACAAACGCCTGTCAGGGATGGTCTTAGGTATACTTAGTCTTGCCTCGGCATGAGGGACTGGAGTAGATGAACTCTTGAGGTCCCTTCCTTTCCGCCCTTATATTTCTATGATTCTGTGAAAATCATACTCTGCAGTAGGAATCTCAACGTGAGCATTCAAAATTAATGGATAGTTTTGGAAGCTTAGGCTTTGATGACTTCCGCAAGTTCACACAGAGGCAAAGCTGGGAAAAGAACCTGCT
This sequence comes from Chelonoidis abingdonii, assembly GCF_003597395.2. Classification (NCBI taxonomy): domain Eukaryota; kingdom Metazoa; phylum Chordata; order Testudines; family Testudinidae; genus Chelonoidis; species Chelonoidis abingdonii. Next base: position 18,337,008 of record NC_133788.1, read on the forward strand.
CCCAGTTCTGTCTGCTCTTCACTAGCCGTGGTAGTTTGCACACCAGGAACAGAATTGGCCACGTCCCCTTTTGTGGTCTGTTCTCCAGCGGTGCACAGATGGAGCATTCCCTGCACTCCAGAGAGGACAGGGATTGCAGTTCCACCTGGCTGCTGCCCAGGAGAGAAGGATGGGGAGCTCCTTATTCCCTCCCCTCTTTCTTTCTTTTGAACATCCTTGCAGCATCTGGGCGACAATCTGGCCCTGAATCAGTTTAAAAAAAAAAGAAAAAAGCCATAGAAGCATGGTACGTTGCTGTGTGCAATATTATTGCAACATCGCACAGGGCATCCTAGTTTCAGATTTTTGCAATTGCCCTCAGTTCCTGAGCTGGCAAGTTTGGGAATACCATGGATGTGTAACGAATCCACTGGAGAACAGTGAGGCTTTCATTTGTTTCATAGAGCTGAAAGCATGCAAAGCAACATCTGTGTGTAGGCACGAGCAACCTTCAAACAGTCGTATCCGTAAGCAGCATTAGAGATAGGACTAGGTTAAAAATGAAAGGTGTTCCCTTTACTAACATTTACACTACAAAAAATCCAACAGGTGGTGGTGGGTAGCCAGGCAAGATGAGGAAATTATCCTATATCTGGAACTTTTTTTACAGGAGACACTTTAAATGTAGGTTTATTAAAGTAGTCATTGGGGCGTACAGTCTCTGAAAACGATATTGTTGCAAACACTTCATGATCTTCTCAAGGGCAGGTTGGGGGATGCTTTTCCCTAGAAGTCTTTCCTTCCAGCCTTTGTACCTCTACTGTAGGGATACATGCTGGCTACAGATTCTATAATGGCTACTTACCCATTTTTGAAGCTGCAACAGAAACAACATTTAATATTGAATTTTCAACACAAAGGCTTAACCAAGAATTGGAAGTGTGATCGTGAAGCTAAATAATATTGTTGCAGTAGGTAAATGCTGTTTCAACTTGCCACTAGCACTGACTTGTGAATTATATATTTTTGCATTCATCTGTATTCATAATTACTGTGTATAAAAGTGTAAATTTTCACAGCAACTTTACCAGCTTAGAATGGGACACATTCCTAACCCTAGTTAGCTTATAGTGTAAGACAGGACACAAGACAGCAGTTGAAGTAAGAGAGGCAGAAAGATTTTTAGTGAGTAGAAAATGTTAGAAGAAATTGGTTTGAAGGAGGAGAAAGAGGGGTTCTTGGTGAGCAGGAAGTGGGAGCGTGTTCCATGTGTAGGGGCTACATGAATGAACAAAATGATGAAGCCAACAACGCAAAGAGGAGAAAAGGGGAGCAGGAAAAAAGGTCATTTGAAGCGTCATTAGGAGCAACAGGAGGAGTAGATGGAAATGAAATCGAAGTTATACTGAGGGGTGGGATTAAATTTGATTTGGTAAGAGAGCGGAAGTCTGTAGTGGGTTTGAAAGAGTGGCTGGTTGGAAGAGAGAGAGGACTGAAGGAATTTTGAACTTGCAGGAGAGTGAAATGCCAATTTTACGGATAGATAAACTGGGACAAAGAGGTTGTGATTTGCTCAAGATCACACAATGAGTCAGTGGCAGAGAAGAATAGAACCCAGGAGTCCTGATTCCTAGTCCACTGCTCCAGCCAATAGATAACACTCCAAAGTTATTTCGTTCTTGCACTTTAAAAAAAGATGTTATTAATTATGCAAGCATAGGCATTAAGGAAAACTTTTTCAGATGGGAAATTAAAATCATAAACTTCAACGCACTTTTCAAAAAAAGCTGATGTTTTATAAATATCTGTTTTCTCTCTTTAATTTAGTAAATAATTGATCTGCTTTCCAAGGGTGTTACTTCTGCCAGCTGAGCAGCTGAGAGCTGTGAAGTGCAACACATCTAAATTTTAAATAATTACCCCTCCTTGGCTCGGAAAGAGCTTTTCCATCCATTAATAACAGGAAAATTAATGTTAGGCCTGCAGTAAAACAGATTAAACTGTGTACCCCTTTGAATGCCTGACTGCACCTCTAACAGACCTGAAATTCCTCTGGTTACTTAAATGCTTTATATTGAATTGTGATGGTGGTCTTGGGTTAATAGTTAAAGAAGTTTAAATTGGAATTTCTCGACAGAAGTTTCCCCCATTGATCAGAGCAAGTGGGCAGAAAAGTACCTTGTTTGATTGTTGGGAAGCATTGATAATGCCTCACAGATTAACTGAGGGATTTTTTTTTCCTTTGTCTGCCAAGTGTGTAAAATCTGAGTTTTATTAAACAAATTGATCAACTATTGTTTGGACAGCTCTTTTAAAATGAAAAGTGCTAAATAAGTGCTAACGTATTTCAGCTCTAATATGAATGCAGCTAGCTGCTTTTTTGTTGTTTGGATTTTTATAATGAAGGAAACTTCCTTCACAGATTTGCATCATGAATCTTCACCTTGGAATCTCAACTCATAGATGCCATGTTATCTAGCATAGACTGATCCCCAATTATTTCAAACTAGAATCATTCTTTGCTTTTCCACTCTTTACTCTGGCTTTGTATTTCAGCTTTAGTTGTTGCCTCTGAAGACAACCCTATTCAAATTCATCTCATGTTATGATATACGGTATACAGTACTTGCAAAAAGTTGTGCAGGTGCCTTTTCTTTTGCATGTACTGTACATGGAGGGACTAGAGATATCTGGGCAGCTAGCCGTGCTTTTTGATTAACTTATTAGGAGAAACAGTTAACCAGGGAACTTCTTTTTTTAACAACAACAAAGTTGTAGTAAACAACAAGGCTTAACCCCCCACCCCCAAATGTCTCCTCTACTGTGGCACAGGAGCTCTGGTTTGAATGATGGCAAATTAATTGCCTCTTCATGGTAATTAACTAGCTTGACACCAATGAGAATATAATACTTGGAGTAGGTAACTGTGAAATTGCAACACCCCCAACCATCTTTGAATACATTTATTTCCCACCCCGCTTTGACTCCCTGGAGGTAAGTGATGATTTTTCATTTAATAAAAAGAATTACACTGCACCTAGCACTTGTCTGGCGGGAATTGTAGGAGATACTGTAACTAAAAAGAGGAAATGCTAGGTTCATTTAATTGCTCTTTAGAGAATTAACACATCACAAATAGCTATGACATAGATGTGTTACTTCAAAATAGATTTACTAGTAAATTCAGTCTGCATTCCATCTGGGTTTAATGCTGGAAGTGTCTCATGAGGTTTTTGAGATGAAGAAAAGAAACATCTGAAGCTTTGGAATTGTATGCTGTATAACTTCATGTCATTTTGGTGGAAGTAAGACATCTGAAAAGAGGCCCCAGGAATATGATCTTTGATATGTTTGATTTCCCCCCATGTCCCCCAAATTTCAGAAGTCCTAAGCATTACTATAAGTAGATTAAATCCATCATTCCTTTACCTTCTTAACCATCTGGCTTCGTGTCTCCCTTTTCACCTGAGTGTTGAACCTACTATCAAAGCCAGACTGGAACATATCCCAGAACTCTCCACTTAAGGAACTTCGCTTCAAAATCAGAAGCTATCCAGTTCTATACCATAGTTTATTGGTCAGTGCTACCCGTACCTAAGTGCATGTATTACCTGTCTCTGCAACACCTTCATCCAAGTCAGAATGGACTGAAGATTTGCGGAATGGGGGTAGTGGAGTAAAGCTTGGAAATGCACTGCAAAATGTTCCTTCATTGAAGTAAATGGCAGAACTAACATTGACTTCAGCTGGGCCAGGATTTCACCCTCTCTCTCCAACATTTATCTTGATGTTATTCCAGTATACGGAGAATAACATAATATACATAGGTAGTTTGCATATTGTTGGCTGTAATCTTTTGCAATTAGCAAAAACCAAGAATGCTACCTCAGCGATAATGACTATGGATTTAAGATCCTTTTTGGGGGGAACGCTGAACAGGCCTAAAAGAACAGTTGGCTCCCTTGATTCCTTGCCCTCATTTGCTCAGCTGTCCTTATTGTGTGTTCTTCAGTTTAGAAGGGAGAAAACTATCCTGATCAAGATTTAAAATTTACTGGGCCATCAACTGTGCATCACAGTTGGCAGTTTGAGGAAAATGTTGAATAGTGTTCTAATACATAAAGCATAACTTGAACCATGTGTTAATCAAGGTTAATTAGCCTAATGTTTATTTTAATTTGTCCAGCTTTGATACGAGATTTGCATTAATCAGATCACATGTTCTCTCATGATTACATATAAGCTTTTGATGTTTTAAAGTGTTTTGTTTACCAGTATAATAAATTTTGGTAATATAGGTTCACATAAAAAAAAATCAGATAGGTCCAATTTGGTTATAGGACCAAATTCTAGAACTATGGCAAATGTCCCACGTATGGACACAGACATGGACTTCAGAAGCAACTTTAATGTTTGATTGTATTCTGGCTAGTATCAGCCCCGTACACAGCCCATACTGCATATTCCAGGAGTGTGAATAATCTGAAAGAAGAGTGGATATGAATAGGGTCTGTTGATGGGTCAGGGCATAGACATTCATAAACCCATGGATCACATATCCATTGGCCCTACATTGAAATGTGGATACGTGGCTCCCATTGTAGGTTTTGAGGGGCACTAGGATAGAAGCAGCCAAGTTATAGTTCATGTCAAAACTGGGCCCACATAAGTGAAGTAGTTAATAATTCTATACTTATTATGTCTGTATCTAATATTGAGAGAATAGTAAATTCAAGAGTAAAATTAATATGGGCCAGATCCTCAACTGTTGTAAATCAATGTAGCTCCATTGACTTCTATGCTAATTTATACCCGCTGAGGATCTGGTCCTTTTAATTTTAAAAACCTACCCAATGCAAAATAGTTCTGCCATTAAAAACAATCAGGCTCATGTGAAATTTTCAGCGTGATGTATGGTATTTGTGATCATATTCAAAAAGTATGTTCAGTTGCTCACATCATCTTAACATGATTGTGTGCACAAACGGCTACTTATGCTTCTGAGTAGTCCTGTTGTACATGCAGATAGCTAAATTGCATGCTTAAATTAAGCCTGTTGTAGAATGCGCATTTTATTTGTTCAGTTGTGTGCCTGACTTCTTGAAAATTAGGTCCTCAGTGTTTTTAAAAGCAGCTCCAGGTGGCCTTGGATGTGTTGCATTCTTCAATATATAATTACAGAATGACATTGTTTAGGGGGGAGACTTCTGTTACATTCAAAGATGCCATTATTTAAAGTGAATTGACTCCTGAAACTTAACCCAAGGTGAAATTTGTTTTTATCTCATTTATATGAACATCAGAAACAATGATGCAATTAGAGAGGTGTTAAAAATAGGATGTGGTGGAGATGCTTAAATTACTCAGGTTTCCTAGATTTTATAGCAAGTACCCAACTGAGATTTGCTGCTCTTTAATTTTGTCCTTTGGGCTAACCAGCTGACGCCTAGTTGAAAAGACTTATGTTCCTATAAGGCCACAGAAGACTTAATATTCAGTCTTGGTCTCCTTGGATTTTGGAGAACTCTGTGTACCATCAGCAACTTCAATCCCACCCTCTAGACCAACCCTCATCTATCAAACCCAGGCTGTGTGTGTGAGAGAGAGGAAGCTCCCAGATAAACATACAGCAGCGCCTAAACTCCTAATCACTCTAGGCTTCCGCTTCCAGGCCCTATAATTAGAAGTCCTTCTTTTCCTTGTATTCCCAGTTGACGCAAATGCTTTTTGTGGCTTGGCACCTCATTTAGGGCGTGGGTTTAGTTTATGGCCAGGCCAGAGTCTGGTTTAGTCTTCTGATACTGCATAAATAGCTCTTAAACCACAGTCTACATCTGTACCAGTTTTTCCTTTTATGTATGTATTTTTTAAAACTTTTTCCTGAAAGAAGTTTATTGTTTCCCAAAGAGTGTGCATGAAAAATAGGAAGTTGTAAATTAAAGCAAATGTATCTGGTAGCTAAAACAAAGATAAAGTACCTTTTTTCGTGTGTGTGTAGGATATCTAAACTGAATTTTTACATCTTTTCTGTGGATTTGAAAAACCACACAGTAAAACACAGTCATTAATTTAATTTAGCTGCTTCCTTCATCGTGTGGATAAGAAAATCAAAATGTTTGCAATGAGATGCATATAAAGTAATATCTGGTTTACACACAAATTTTCACTGGGTTATGTGTATGCAAGAATTTGAATTGTTTTCAGATGTTATCTGCTAAACAAGGATTAATGCCAGTTTGAAAAACAAGCAGGAAATCCTGGAGAATTATTCACTTTTCATCTGTGATTTTTCATACAAAATACATCATAAGGGAATACATTTTTGGAATTAATTTATGAGTGCTAACCTATATTTCCATCTAAACACAGTCTTTGCGAAAGCTATTGAAAGAGAAAACTGAATTTAGAATTGCCTGCATTTGACAATGAAAGGAATCATTAAGATTCAAGTTCATCTATTTCTCTGTTGGGATCATTTCCACTATGGTGTTACGGAATTACACAATGTACTTTTGTTGCACGGAGCTAGAGTGAGAAACTGAATAGCAGAGCTGTGGTAATTGGAAACTGTAACTCCTTGCTATGAAGTAAAGAGAGAAGAAAAATACCACATACACATGTGCACGTGTACACCAAAAAAAAAGCAAACATTCCAAACCTTGGTGATTTATTGTTTGAATAACAATAAGGAAGATATTTTAAAATACTAATCGTCTTATAAAAATGTACTTTGGACTAGCATCTCTGTGGTATTATGTCTGAGACCAGCACATTACTGGGGTTTAGACAAGTATCTACTTGTATATCAAATGCAAATGTCAGCATTATGGAAGTAATTTTTTCACCTCCTGAAAAAAGTTACTAATACAGCTAAGGTTTGTATCCCTTAATAATATGCATTTGCTCCATATGGTGATACACAGCAGAATTCTATGTTAGACAAGCAAACTGCCAAATCAGATTGCTTTAAAATGGAAGCATGGAGGCTAACTCCTTTTTTCCCACAAAATGCTGTATTATCTTTCACTTCTTTACTCTTTCAGCAAGTACATAAAAAAATTAAAAGACAAGAAAAGGAGAAAAACAGCGTAGGAAAAAAATTAATTACACTATATGGATCTGATTATAATTCCAGATATCCAAGCACATTTCACTGTGTAATTTTTTCAAATACTACACATAACATTCAAAGAATGCACAGATAACACCCTCACAGCACACCCTACATTCCTTTACGATGGTTTTTAAAATGAGTTTCTGATGAATTACTATACAGGCAAATAGGGATTAGAGATTAGGATTAGACCTTTGAGAGACAGCTAGCCCAAATGAGAATTTTGGATCAGCATAAACTTTAACTGTTTTGTTATAAATGGAATTTATATTGATAACATATAAAAGCAGTTCTTTGCCTCTAAGTCAGAGGTTAGTGGTTCTAAACCATCATTTTATACACAGTTGAGGTCACACATTGGCTTCCTCAATTCTCTTGCTTTAATGGAAGGATGACAGTCTGTCCTGGGCTAGTTACATTTTCTCAATACAATGGAAATGAATATAAGAGGATGTATGAGCTCCTGACAAGGTTGCTGACTAGGCTGTTGGCTATTTTTGTGAGCCATTTTAAGCCTATAAGAGGTAGTGATGCCAAGAGTGGACCCTGTGGCCATTTATCCCAGATAGAAGGTTGGGAGGCAGCCTTGCAACTCCTGATTTCTCTTCTGAGTGATCATATGGCATGAGGTTGCAACAGTGATTTTTCCAGACAATTGTCGTCCTGAGCAGGACTTCTTAGAGAGATCTCAGGCCAAAGCCTCTCCATTTTAACAAGGATTGGGCTGAGATGACTGTACTCAAAGTGTATGGACCACTTAGCTGGCCCCCAGACTATGAAGGTAATGTTGTAAGGCAGAGTATGTAGGTGGGAATAAGGGTCAAGACAAAGCTCTCTTCATCCACCAACAACCTCTGAAGCAAGCATCCCGCTTAGTTCTCTTGGACGTGCCGCCCCCACACGGGGAAGAGGTGAAGAAACACTAGCTGGCAGAAAGCCCTATGACCAAGCTACTCCATTGGCTGATTCCAATAACTGCAGTCACCATCCTGCAATGTCTAAGACAAAGATCCCCAGACCATAAAGTAGAAGTTCAAACCTCTTTTTTCTTAGGTATCTTATTTTTCCCCACTTACCTTGTTGTCTATTTTTATGTATTTATTTTACAGAAAGATGTCTATGTTGTTCTATTAGGGTGTGAATGTGTGGATTGCCTGTGTGCATGCATGTGTGTAGTTGGAAAAGTCTGCTTTGGGAATGGGACCAGTAATGATTCCCTAACCCTAAAACCTAGTTCTGCTATTGAATCGTTCCAAGTGTTTCCTCAGTTAAGGGGTAGAGTTACCTGAAGCTGCTGTAGTGTAAGCTATTTGCAATGTTGTAATTGTGTTGGTTCCAGGATGAGAGAGAGACTAGGTGGATGAGGCAGTATATTTTATTGAATGACTTCTGTTGGTGGAAAGTACAAGCTTTCAAACTTCACAAAGCTGTTTAGATTTGGGGAAGGAAATGAGAGTGTCTGAGCCAAATACAAGTTGGGACAGATTGTTACGCATAAGATGTTCACACGTTGTGGGAGACCATTTAAAATCAAGTGGACAGTTGAGGATTACAGTGTAAAACATAAGGAGTTTACACGTGCTGTAGGAGACCACTTAAAATGAAGTGGACAATTAAGAGTTAGCAGTCAGTGGGGTGTGTTACAAATGAGCCATAAAACCAGTGTCTCTGAGTCCCTGGTTTTTAGTGTGTAACAGATGTATGAAGTTAAGTTCCCGGGATTGCTTTTGAATATGTTGTGCAGGTCTCCTTTGAGGATGAGTACTGGGAGGTCAGATATGGAGTGATCGCTTTGTGAAAAGTTTTGCCCATTGGTGATATGGTATTTTTGTCTTTTTTAATTTTTCTGTGAGTTAATTTGAGAGCCCAGTGATGGTCAGGTTTCACCCACATAGTTGTTCCTGGGGTATTTGATACATTGGATGAGATACACCACATATGATAGGCATCTGTAGGACCCATAAATCTTAAAAGGTGTGTTGTGGAGGGTATTGATCATCATAGCCATGGAGATATGTCTGCAGGTTTTGTGTCACAGTTGTGGCAGGGTTTGGTGCCACTTTGAGTTGGTGTGTCCTGGTTTGTGGAAAGCTTGTGTTTTATGGTGAATTTGATGATGTTGGGGGTTGTTTGAAGGCTGGAAGAGGGGGTTCAGGAAAGATTTCTTTCAGGATGTAGTCCTCATCAAATGTGGGTTGTAACTATTTGGTGATACCCCATCTGGGTTCTAGTGTGGGGTGGTTTGTGACAACTAGGGAGAGTGCAGTTGGAGGGTTTTTTTACTGTAATGAAGCAGGTATTTGCATGGCATTTTCCATGATGCAATCTACTTCTCTGGTGGAGTGTCCTTGTTTAGTGAAAGGAATTTTAAATGTGCTTACATGTGTCTCCCACACTTTCTTTTTGGAGTAAATTCTGTGGTACCTGAGTACCTGGATTTAGATAGCATATTTTTGGTGTGTCTGAGGTGATTGCTGGATCTGTGGAGGTAAATGTTGTGATCTGTGGGTTTCTTATATATACCTGTTTGTTGAATTTCCATTATTGAAGCTAATTATGGTATCCAAGAAGTTGTTGCTAGTGTGGGAGTATTTTAAACAGAGTTTGATGGATGTGTGGTGGTTGTTGAAGTTGTGTGGAAATCTGTAGATACAATATCATTAAAGTTATTTAAAAGGCACTTTAATATATCTATTGAAAACAGTTCAAGTAAACTGATTTCCACTTTAAACTTAGATCTGTCTAGTAGATGAGAATATCATTGGTGCATTCTTCCAGAAATTCTTTCTCCAGGTGACCCATGTAGAAGTTAGCCTATTGGAGAGTCATCCTAGTGCCCATGGCTGTTCCCCTGGTTTGGACAAAGCGTTTGGTGTTAAATGTAAAATTGTTATGGATGAGGATGAAATGGATGAGTTGGGAATGTGTTTGGAGTGGTATCAGTTATCGTAATGTTCCCACTCATTTAGTTGGGGCAGCCTGCTACTGACATAGGAAACGCTATTTATATCTAGATCATAACATTTTCTCCATGGAAGATGGTATTTATTATTGGGGATAACACACTTTACTAAAAGGAAAATAATCTTCTGCTTTTACAGAATAGAGTTAATGTAAACTATTTGTTATCCCACACTAAAGACTAGCTAACTTGCATTTGAGAAACTTTAACTATATTTCCTATCAACTTAGTCTCTGCAAACCAAGGACATTTTCAGTTAAGCCAATGTTTACATGCAAATCAACCTCAACTCAAATGCCTTACCTCACAAAGATAATACCCAAATACCCACATAGATTCCTCAGCTCCACAACAAACTCTTTCCTTTCCAACGCTCAGAATCAGTTGAAAGTGTGTCTGTTGGATAGAATCTTGCTGAAGGTAAGAATGTGCATTTGTATATGATTTTGGAGGGATTGGATACATGCACTGAGAGTGGTTTCCCTCTCTGTCCAGCCCAGCTGTTAGAGTGGACAAACCGAGGCAGGTATTTTGTCTCCCAAACACATCTTAGATCTCTGCAATTCTGTTTATTTAAAATGTTTATACACTCTGAATTACCCTGGCATCTGAGTGCCTCACAATGCCTGTGAGGTAGGGAATTATCCCCATTTTACAGATGGAGAACCAAGGACTTGCATAACTTGAGGTCATGCAGGAAGCCTATGGTAGAGCAGGGAGTTGAACCCAAGTCATCCTAATCCCAGGTTAGTTCCCTGACCACTGGGGCCATCTTTCCTCTCAACTGAGGTATGATTAAAGGTCATAAATTTTTACTTTCAATAGTAAAATTTTTTTAAGTGGCCTGTATCAGCGATGTGATGATGTGTATATATGACAGGTTTTGAGCTTGTGAATATAACTGTTCAGCTACAGAGAGAAAAGGGGTGAGAGAGGAACATGGAGCCACGTTTATACAAGGAATTTTAAATTATTTTCTCAGGGCAAGTCAATAATATTTCATCACAGAAATGTCACAGGTGAAGCACTTGTCCTTTTGAACAGTAATTGTGCTAAATTTGGAGACTAAAACTTAATCACTAAAATAGTAAGAGATTTCAATTCTGCTTTAAGTGGAAAAACTCAGCCTTAACTATGCTGTTGCTGCAAACACCTTAGTAATACATCATTCATCACTTTTTCCAGTGATGCACTCACCATGAAATGTGTAAAATACCTCTTTCTGTAGATACATTAAAGTGCCTTTTAAATAATTTTAACGATATTCTGTCTGTTAAAAAACTGTTCGAGTAAACTGGTTTCCACTTTAAACTTCTTTAAACGTCAGTCTCACTATAAGTGATAATTTATTATATTACTTTGATAAGCAAGATAATGCAGATTTACTGTAGAGGAGAATGAATGTCAGGTATTTCTTATGCAGTCTTCTCAAGTTCTGCCATAATGCAGCAGTTTTATATAAGCAAAAAGCTCTCAGTTTTAGTATAAACAATTGTACTGTCATAGCAAGCTGACCTAAAATATGTGATTGTAAATGTCCAAAAACTGGATTATGGACTGACATATAGAGGAAAAAATAAATAGTATTTACAACTTACTATCATTCTACTGATCTTCAATCTAATTGAATAATTTCAGCAGCGTACATTAGTGCCTGTTTTCTGCGAAGGTAACACTTAATATTTAACTTGCAAACTCAGGCTCTTATTTGCTAGCTTTTCATGCAATAAATCAAGACAGTTTCCGTGATACAGCTTTATGAGAGAGAGGCTCCCTTTGAATAATTTTGGGGAGGGGCTATCTTTAGTTTATGATTAATAGTGTTTTTGCTTGCATGAAAGAAGGGAATTGTGTTGGAAACATCAAACTTCATTATTTTGGCTGAGAGTAAATGTTTACATGCCCAATTGAGAGCTATAGGGAGGTAAACTGCAGTTTGCAGTAACTTTGGTGCTTCATAGTGATTATGGGAGATATTAACTTTCAGCGTGAGTGTCTTGACTTATAGTTAATTGACTGTACAGTTTAGGTCAACAATGTTACAGTTGTCCGATTTCTAATGAACTTCTGCTTAGAAATTAATTAAAACATTTGCATGAAATTAATCCCTTTAGATTGAAATAATTTTTTCATACCATTTGTGTGTGTGTGTGGCCAGAAAACAGAGTGAAAGATATGATAGATGTTTTAGACCCACGTCCTTAAATGTCTTTCTCTGCAGTGATTAATCCCTTGTGCTTTTTCTTTTCTTTACTCAGGAATGCTACTGGTCACTACTGACACTCTCGGCCATGATTTCCATGTTTTCCAAGTACTGACACATCCTTGGTCGTCATCACAAAGTGCTGTACATCATTTGTATACACTTCACAGGGGAGAGACCGAAGCCAAAGTAAGTTAAAAATATTAACTAAAAACTTATCTCCAGATAGAACACATTATACATTTTCTGTATGTTGGCACTTTTGAGATTCATGTTGGTTTCAGCAAAGAAACAGCCTTCCTTATGTTATAGCCACAAGTAGGGATAAGAGCACAGAGTTTAACCATGACAATAAGGCATTTTTGCTCTGTACACTGAAGTGGTGTCAGATTTGCTCAGATACGCCATCACCTCCAGAGTCCAGATTGCAATGGTTGCATTTAACCTTTCCTCATGTTGCATGTTAAATGTTTGTTTAATGCGTTTGATGCAATGTTCGGTTTGCTATGTTTTGGTGGGAAAGGCCCAAGAAATGTAAGAGAAGTTGTGGGAGCGGGGAAATCAGTGTTCTAGATTTGACATAGTGCTATACATAAAGATAGGTGAATCTGAATGGGTTTGGGTAAGACAACTCAAGAATAAAATAACCCTTAAAAAAGCTTAATGAAGTTTATTTCATTTCCTAATTTTAATTTTTTTCACAGCCATTCTTGTCATGATACTCCTGGTTAGGATCACTTTAGTACATGCAGTACACTACTCCTGAGTCCTCTACAACAGGCACCACTGCACTATTCTCAGGGGATCCCCACCTTTCTAGCCCTGTGTAACTATTGAAAAAACTATTTTAAAAATTAAATCGGTTTAACCCCCCCCCACCGCAGATAGAAAATAAATGTCACACCTGCTAATATACTCACTCACAGCATGGACTTGCAGGCAGTACCTTTCTGGCCCTTGCACAGAAAGCTAAGATAACAGTAGTACCACATCTGACGAAGTGGGTATTCACCTCACGATAGCGCATGCTCCAAAACATCTATTAGTCTATAAGGTGCCACAGGATTCTCTGCTGCTTTTACAGATCCAGACTAACACGGCTACCCCTCTGATACTTAAGTAGTACCACAGTTATTGTTACTTAGACAATTTTTTTTTTCATGGGTTCTGTGCTTACTCTTGGCTTTTACTTCTCTTCCCTTCTCTCCTGGTAGAGGCTGGAAGCATTTAATGGTGCCATAGCTATAGATGCATGTTACAGTCAGGAGGTTTTACTCATCCAAAGGTTTTGGTGCCATTAGCTGAATTAGGAATCTTAACTCAGGTACTTGACATGTTCAGTTTATCCATACTAGCTGTCCCCAGAAGATTTAAAAAACCCTGGAGAATGGAATTCCAAACAACGTAGTGTTAAGGGTGTGCATCATCTACGTGGTGGCTGAGACTCTTTTTACTACTGTGCTGGAAAATTGTAATTGCTGAGATAGGTAACTGCTTACAATGGGAATATATAGCCGATGGGAAAAGTGAGAAGAAAGGATGGAGAGGTCTTAATTTTTAAAGGTGACTAGAAATTTCTGTGCCTTAATTATTAGGTGCCCAAATTGAGACAATGTGTAAAGGGTCTTGATATTTAGTGCTGTGCATCTTCCCTCTAAAAATTAGGTTTCTTTAAGGTATCACAGGTTGGGCACCCAAAAATCAGGACACTGGAAATCATTAGTTATTTTGGAAAATGTAGTGCACCATATATACCTCTTGAGGTCCCTTCCAATGCCTACATTTTTATGATTCCATACCCTTCTTATGTTTAGTTCATCTGTACAAAGCATAGTTTTTATATTATATCTAAAAATTTTAAAAAAGTAAAAATGGAATTGACTAAGAAAGACAACTAAAACTTTTCATAAGGCGTGTTTCATAGAAGAAATTTTTTAGAAAATAAAATTAGAAGAACCCAACTGAAAGTCTTTTAGATGTATAAACAACAAAAAAGCATGTACCTTACATTTACATGTACATCCTATAATGTATTTAGCTCTTTGTGTATTTTTGTACTAAATTCATCAAAGAACTGTAAAGATGTTATATTCAGCCTGCAAAACAAGTGTGTGGATCCAATTATTGTGAATAGAGATGTTCTGTGGTTTCTAAATTAGCATGATATTGTCAGCTGACAACAATTTTATTGTTTAAGTGCAGTCTAGTAAAACAAATATCACACATTTTTAGCAGTAAATCATGTGTGGTGCATCCTTACGAGTACTTTATTAGCATATGTGCTAAGATGCTGTATTAAAATGTTTCAGAACCAATGGAATGTTTGAAAATTCTCCGTGTTTGTAACATAATTTTATTTCAGAGCATGGGAGTGTTTCTCTTGGAGTGGGTGTAAAGTAGCCAAAGTCTAACCAGCGAGGCGTATTGGTGGGTTTTACAGTTCCCTAGATATTAAAACAGTCCAGCAACAATATCACACTGGCGCCTGTGATTGCTAACTCAATCCTATCATTTGAAACATGTACATGATTTGAATGTATATGTTCTAACTTTGGATTTGTGAGTAACATAGCATTTTCAGTTTTATGGTGAGAAAAGCATTGTGTGTTACTGTGCTCTTGTCTTTTGTTTGGTTAGCTGCACATATGAATTGCATTTAACCTACAAGAATTTTTGAGGCTGTTTGATTTGTAACCTGTAATTCAAAGGCAGATATTTTAAAACACACATTAGAAGCTACCATACTTACTTACTTGAACCTATTCTATAAGTGTATAAATACTATGATATTCTTCTTTTTTTCCTTCTTCTTCTTCCTGAATTAAAACTAGCTGTGAATCAGGGACAGTGGTCTTAAAGGTCACCTTCTGAAGTGTAGTTATGAAAAGTTCTAATGTGTGTTGATATGCACAAGTGATTATCAGAGTGTCAAAAATTAGTTTAGTTTTTACCCATTGTAAATTGATTCAACTTCATCACATGCCTCTTTACGTAGTGTTTTTTATTTTTCTGCTTTTATACCCCTATTCATAGCAGTGTAATTTGTCTTTCCATGATGCTGGTCAAGGTATTTACCCTGTCCCCAAGAAAACATCCTTATAATACTGTAGTGAGCAAGTTGAACAGATTTGTTTAAATCCAGTGCTGCTTTGTTGATTGGTTATGCATGTTCTTGCAAACGCTTCCTAGTGGGCAAAGTGCTTACAACCTGGATGATATGATTTACTAAGGGTGGAGAAATAGACTCATACACTGATATAGGTAATATGCATAAGGGCTCATCTTAATATTCTAGAGAGATTTGAATCTGAATGTCACTCAGTTTAGAATATTCACTCTGGGATGACATTTTCCCAGGGTGTCAGAACTCCTACTCTTTAACTTGAGGAGGGGCAGCCCATTACACCCTGTCCTATCTCTTAAGGGAGCTGCCAAGGAGGCCCACTGATCCCATCCCTCATCCATAGAAAGGATCCAGGCTACATGCTCTATTTTTGTTGAGGAAAAAGCAAACATTAAGATTTAATAGTTGCACTTTCCGAGAAGTTTGCCACAATCCCCAGATGTCTTGAGGATTATCTAAACAATACATATACCCCATTTCCTTTGTGAATCTACAATCCCTGTGCCTGGAGGAAGTAAGCTGAGGCTTCACTATCCTTCCCCAAAGTACCCGGAACCCTAGTTGTATCAAGTTTCGTCTCTAAGAGCAGACCTCTGTCTGTCCTGATCCCTTAGAGTACATCTACACTGCAAAACAAACAAACATGGCAGTAAGTCTTAGAGCTCAGGACGGCTGATGGGCTCTTGAGGCTTGTGCTGCAGGGCTAAAAATAGTAGTGTAGATGTTCCTGAGCCTGGGTGCTGAAGCCTCCCCTTTTTGCTGGGTTTCAGAGGCTGGGCTCCAGTCCAAGCAGAAAGGTCTACACTGCTATTTTTAGTCCTGTGGCATGAACCCCACAAGCCTGAGTCAGTTGACCTGGGCTCTACTGCAGGGTATTATTTGCAGTGTAGATGTACCCTTACGGTCTGATTCAAAGCCCATTAAAATCACTTACGTGTCTTTCTAGTAAGGCAACATCAGCCATCCCCTAGCTTTGTGTCTTAGTATGTTTAAAAAATATAAGGATATCCCATTTATTGTGTTAAATTTTCCAGAAAGGCAGTTCAGCTTTTGAACTGTGAACAAACATGAGAAATTTCAGCCCAAAAGTCAATTTTCACCCCAGGAATATATAATAGGCCTGAAAATAAGGTCTTACAAGGTTTGCTCCTTTTTTCACTTACTTCAGTGGGAGTGAGATGGAGCCCTTGGAATAAAATTGCCACCCCAGCCATACGTGTCGTAGCAATAAAACGATATTATAATCAAACTGTGGAAAGTGAGAAATCATTCATTTGATTTTTATAAAAGGAACCTGAAGTTTCAGTTCAGTACAGAATGTTGTGGCTGCCTCTAGTTTGCATGGATTCTTAAGAGAAGTGAGCAACAATGACAAATATTTTCCCAGTAGAGTTTTGCCCGTTTTTATTCGGCATAGTTTCATTTGAAATTGTCTTCCTTTACCAGGAATCTGATGTATTGCTGTGCACTACTGTAGCTGGCCCTTCTTCCCACACTTTTGTTTATTCAGCTTAACCAGTTTTAGTTTCTAATGTGGTAGAGCTATTTATTTATTTTGTATATATATTTATTTAATAATTTTTTAAAGCTTTTTGTTTTTCTTTAACAAGGCAAAAAAGTAGCTCAACCCATTTTTCCAAAAAGGAGGAATAACCATCTTCAAACAATTAGTGTAACATAAACATTACACTTAACATTGGAAAAGAACCTGCTTTAGGCTGCCGATGAAGGGTTTTCTTCCCTGTGTCCGTGTGTGCATGTTTGCATTCTCATTAAGTATTCCCATGTGGAGGTGTTAATCGTTTAGAAGTATAGTTTGGAGAAAAAGTTGCTTTAAATTTTTTTCACTGGAAGTTATTGTGAAATTTGGTAGAGGTACATTCAAATGTAATCTTTAAAAAAAAAAAAAAAAAATTCAGTTAAGTCAAAATCCAGAATTATCTGGGCCTGACTGGAAGATGCCCTTTCTTAGTAGTCTAGTTCCACAGTTCATTTGAGGTACATAGGCCTCTGGTCTAACAACGATTTATGAATGTACCTATCTTGAGACTACTCATGGGAATAAAATTACATACATGCATGAGTTTTTGCAGGATCAAAGCCTTTTATTTCCTCTCTTGTGTTGGGATCACAGATATTTTTTCCGTTTTTTTTTTTCAGTATATGAGAATTAAAATGAGATTTAGGCACAATAATTTGAAACATGAATGTGATTAAATATTATGATTGGGTGACCCAGTCTGAATGAACTTGAATCAGGTTCAAAAAGTTGGATTGATATTCTTTTCATTTTCCCCACTGCCTCTGCACTTCCTGGTTTTGACCAGAACGAGCGGAGGCAATATCAAAATCCTGTATTTAAAAAAAAGACGACCTACTTCATCAGCCCACGAAAGCTTATGCCCAGATAAATTAGTTAGTCTCTAAGGTGCTACAAGGACTCCTCGTTGTTTTTGCTGATACAGACTAACACGACTACCACTCTGAAATCAGATACTGTGGTGATCCAGACTATATATACCTAGATAGCTTGGTCTCCCCTTTCAGAACTATTGTTTCGAGTTCTGCAAACGCAGATAGAGGTTACTGCATCAGTAACCCTCAGCTGAAATTTCTGAGGCTGTCTCAACAACTGTAAGAGTTAGAGACTTATTTAAAGAAGGCAGCAGAAATGAGGTGCCTGTATGCTATGTCACTGCAGACCATCTCAATGTGAACCCTTGTTGTTTATACCCTTGTAGGATATAGTCAGTATTGAAAGTCTCAGGAAATCTGTGCTCTCAGGAGTCAATTTGATTTCTGGATCAAAGACGCTTGGATACATTTTGGTTAAATATGTGAATTTTTAGATGCTAGTCCTAGCCATACCTCCAACTGTTCTCATTTACCCAATATGAATCAGTATTTACATAATACAATAGAATTTTTACTCACATGCATTTTGGATTGTAGGAAACCAAGATGCAGTATGTTCTAAGATGAGCAGTTTTATTTGCTTGCAGATGAAAGTTAGGTTGTCTACACTTTCTCTTTGATATTAAAGTGTAAACAGAAAAAAGGGCCTGAAAACAGCATTATCTCAGCCTAGGACAAATAAGTGTGGTGATAGCACTGGTGGGCTGATGGCCAGGGGCCTGTGTAATCTTTGAGGCTGTCGGACTTTTGCTTGTTCTGAGTCTCAAACGGCTGTTATAACTGACCTCAGTCAGTATAGGTAAATAGAAAAAATGATAAAAACATACCACCTTGTGCTGCCAAGAGACATATTTGCCTTTTACAGAGAATGCAAAAATGTCTTTTAAACATGATTTCAGAAAGTATGCTTAAGGTGAAGTCTTACTGTATCCAGACAGCCAATCATTAAAATATTTTACAGGCAGCTACCCCACATTTAATATAAATCTCTTTTTTTTTCCTGATACAGTTATAGTAGTGTAGTAACAAATATTGAATCAGTCTGTTGAAGACAATATTTCTGGGAAATAATCTTGCCTGGGAACAATCTTGAAATAGCAAAAAATGATTTAAAGTCGTTAATCATTCACTGATGAAACTTGCCAGTAGATAAAAATGCTGCCAGTTGAATGGAAGAATCTGTGCTTCACTTCTTAACTAGACTGTGAAGACAGAGCTCTAAACAGTGACCTTTGTGAATGTAGTTACATTTTGTTATTACTGCGCTAACTACTCAGTCTGGAGAGACATATAGGGTAGTTTACCGTGGGCTTGAATTTGCCATCTTAACTCGCAGAGTTGAAATCAGTGGCATTCCTTGCAGAGTAAGGTACCCTTCAGGGTGAGGGTGGCAGAACTGGGCCCTGTGCATCTAGTAAAAATATTTTGGGCTGTCCCTGGTTTTATTTTTCTTTCATCTTCACCTGTTACTGTACAAAGTCTTCCTTTAACTTTCCGGGAAAAAGTACAAACCAGCATTGGCTAATTTTATATTGGCCCTGACTTCATCATTGCTGTGTCAATGCCTTCTTCCCGTATAAAACAATAAGACTCTTTGGTCATGTAGTTCAAATAATGGCGAACATTGCTGTCTGACATTATGTATAGCATTTACCCCAATGTCTCTGAAACTGAGAACATCTGGAGAAGCCAGTGACTGAGGAAGTGAATTGCAGACATGACAGGTTAAATTCCTATTGAGATAGTGCTGATCATGCTTTTCTGTTGTTTCACTTCACTATTCAGGTAGGAGACAATTCAATAAAGCTTGGAGAACTTTTCTTACCATTGCCAGTATGATAAGTTATTAGTACAAGTAAAAGCCCCAAGACAGCACCAACAAGATCAGAAAGTGTTCTGATACCTTGTTTCTTGTAATTGTCATGAAAATATAATGTATGCAGTGTTATTGTAGTTGTGTTGGTCCCGGATGTTAGAGAGACAAGGTGGGTAAGGTAATATCTTTTATTGGACCAACTTCTACTGGTGAGAGAGAGAAGCTTTTGTGCTTACACAGAGCTCTTCTTCAGGATAAAAGATACTACCTCCCCCACTTTGTCCACCCCTGTGAAAATACAGTACCGAACTGTGGACTGTAAGGTTAGTGTACTGAGTGTTGTGTTACGCTGAATATAGGTGCTACTGATTTTTAAATAAAAAAGTTGATTTTAATATAGCTGTAAGTACTGTACACACAGTTAGTACAGTATTAACTTTTTAAAGCCCTGGCGTATCTAGCCTGGACACAAGCTGTCAGTCATTTCCGAGGGTAGTGGTAAACAAGGTCAGCATCTGTCCATGTGATCATTTGTGTAATCAGCCTTACCTCCTAACTGTCCTTTTTGTGTCAACTGTTTTGAAAATAATCAGTTTTCCAGGTGCTTCAGTAGACTTCCTTTTGTTTTGTTTCACGTTAGGTTTGTGGCATTTTATATATTTAGTTTAATTAAGATTGGATTTAAATTGCAGAGGAACTATGTCAAGGGGGGTAAACCAGGAATGGTGGCAAGAAAGTTACCCTAGTTCCTCGTTGCTGGACAAAAAGGAAAACCAAGCATTATGTTTGTGTATGCCAGTTATGATGCCCCAGAATCAAATAATTCTCTCTGGATTTTCAGAGACTCTGTGCATGTAACATTACCCTCTAATCACTGCATTCTTGGAGGATTAGCTTTGTAGGGCCACTGGCAAATCATATAATGTGATCAAATTCCAGATACTACAATATTCATACTGCCCCATAGTGTTTCTGAACTCAGAAGCAAGGTTTTCTGCTTCAGATTTCAGGAGGTTGGGCAGTCACAGTACGCGAAACAGACAGATCGGGGAGAAGTAAAAAAAGTGGTGTACAAGGGAGAGAATTGAAGAGAGACAGGAGAAGGGAATAAGAATGGAGAGAAATGAAGGAAGGCGAGACAAAAAAGATGAAAAAAGTTACAAGAAGAAGCGATAGCGAGGATGGGGAAATAGCGTAACCAGAAAGGATGAGTGAAGCTAGAAAAGAGAGGATTCACTGTATAATACATGGTCATTCAAAGCTTTCTTTCATTATGTATCAGTTTAGAAACCACTTCACAGACTGTTGTGTGCCCTTTCCTTTGCAAACACTGGATTATTTCCTCCAAGGAGCTGTTACAATTTACCAGCATATTTGAAAGCATTGTTTAATTGACTTGTCTGGGAAAATAGTCTGCAGACACTTGAGAATAAACCAAGAGGAGATCTAGCTGTTCCATAAAGTGATTGATTGCTAAATGAATAGATGCTACAACAAATATTTAACTAGAGCAGAAATAATTATGTCAGAGTCAACTTCAGTACCTCAAGGTTTGATTTAGAATTACTTGGACCAAGAAATGGGAAGGATTCCATGGTCATAAAGTCTATTCTGTATTCTTCATAAACTTAAAGGCCAAGGAGTGTGAGCAGTAGTAGTTGGATAGTGTACTTCATCATTACATCAGTAGTTATGCTAGTAAGAAGAGGCGATAGCAGTTAAGCCAGACAGTAATGTAATCCCTCCAAGAGGTTACAGCCAACAGCAGCACCTGCATGGCACTTTACAGCACATTTTGGGTTGAGAAAATAATGGTTTGGCTCTGAGAGGTTCTGACGCTTCAGCTGCTACCAGATGTGGGACAGTGGCGGGGCCTTAAATAAGTATTCCAAGAGAAATACTGACACATTCTGACCAGGGAATTCTGGTTTTGAATCAGCAGCGTTCCAAAGGATGTGTGCAAGCTAGATATTCCATAAAACAAGCACAAGGGTTTCAGGGAACATGCCCCGCTTCAAGAACCAAAGAGAACAGAGGAGTCTTTTATTGACACTGGGGAACTGGATAGCCATATTTCATCAAGTGTTCTGCAGCTAATTCTGTGTTTAAACAGGAGATCAAATGAGCATTTATCCATCTAGCTGTATATTTGCAGTCACCCTTTCAGCCATGACTTGGCCCATTTTTGTAAAGGGACTGCTCAGTGCACAAGAAACTCACTCCTCAGTACTGCAGGCAGGGAGCATGCTTTGTTCAGACACATAACAGAGTGTGGGGGAACACCCACAAACTAAACAAGTACTAGGGAGGGGTGAAGCATGGTGCCAACCTATAATAATCCGAGAAACCCTGTTTAACCCCGTGATGATCACTTCACTACACCCATAGTGACTACATTCCTTTGCCTTAAATAAAAGACTTATATGTTATTGACCAGGGAGAAGGATCCTTGTGCCCCGCACCCACACCCAGTGATTTCTATGGAAGTCGGGGATGTGTTAGGCATGCTACTGGGTCCAAAGTGATTGAGAGACCTAAGCCAACTAGACTGGGAAGAAATGGCATTAGAGCCAAAGGAAAACCCTGGCATCCTCACGAAGAGCATTTAATATTGTAGCTTATATGTTTTTAAAATATCTTGGCTTTAAAGCTATCGGAACTAGCCCAAAACCAAGGCATGTACAGTGTGTGTGTGTGTGTGTGTGTGTGTGTGTGTGTGTGTGTGTGTGTGAGAAAAATACATAGAATTTAAAAATATAGGTGTGAATGTTGAATCTGATGCTGACCTTGAGTTACGGAGCAAACCCTGTGAGAGGTCTGCTGTACTTTTTACTTTATTAACATAAAGCTGTAAACATTATAGAGAATGGTTGATCTTCAGTATCCAAACATTACATCATAATTAACAGCAAATGTAGAAATATATTATAAATACATGGAATAATAGTACATTAACCTAAAGAACAGCAATAAATTGCAACGCATAGCATAAACTTGCAAACCACTAATGGGGCACAGTGCAGTGTGTTTATACTATGAGCAGTCAAGAACTCTGTGTAATGTACAGTAACAGTACAGTGGATAACAGCAGGCTCAATGTGATAATTTAAACTTCTTTCACAGATACACACAACTGATTTTGGAAGCAATTGGGAATGGGATTACGCTTGGTCTGAACAGCATCCTGACGTTACCCTGCTCCTTTCCCTTCATCCATTGCTTATTGAAAAGAAGCTAAGGGTTCATTTAAATTGCACACAAAGATTTGTCATCTTGCTATGTGAAAATAAGATATTTAATTAATGCCCACAAATGAAACTGCAAACGTCTTATGATTTAAATTCTTCCAGTCTTCCAGTGTGCTGCTGCTTGCCTTATATAAGGGAAAGACAGGCAATGCAGCTCTTGAAGTTGTAGGAGATGTGTCATATGCAGAAAACACCAATCTGGTATCCAAAATATTTGCTTTTGTCCCTGGAGAGTAGGCTGTCTGCATATATTTTCTTTGACTCTTTGATAATTAATTTCTATCTCATTTGTGAGTAGCACTTCTTCGTTTATGGGTCTCCTTCATAGCAAAGCAACTGCAGCTCTTTGCTACCTGGTTTCTAAGTTTTCATCCTTTTCCACCATCGCTCATCCTGGCTGGTCACCGCTGTGTCATTGTTTGAGATGGAAGGTAGAGGTCATTTGCACTTTATTTTAAATGGAGCATTTAGCCTGGTGCTACTGCAATCTCTTTTTCTCAAGAGCAGGCACATGTACATGAAACTTTATAATTACTTCCTAATTTGTTTCCTGCATGTTGTCATTAGCTAGGATTTTGGCATTATTTGGATTGTTTTTTGCCCAGAATATAAAATGAGGAATGCATGCTGAAAACTAATTTAGTATGAAATTGTGCGTTTTTTTTTCTTGCTCAGTACAGTGATGTAAAAAGTTTATGGTGAAATAAGTTAAAACAGATACCAAGGGGGGAGGGACTGAAGAGACACTTGCAAGGGGGAAAGTGTGTTTCTCAGGTGAGACTCAAAACAGTATCAGTTTATTCTAGTTGGCAGGAGCTGCAGAGGAGAAGACTCTTCCACCAAGAGCATGAGACTAGAGCGAGAAAGGGGAGACAAGTGTTGGATGTGTGGAGGCAGTGAACAGAAGAGTAGCAAGGAAGTTAATAGAGACTTCTGGAAACAATGAGGGGAGTTTTGATCTGAATCTGAACATGAATAGCAAGTGCATTGAAGGTGTTTAAAGGTGGGATGATCTGCTCAGACGTCTGGCATGCATAAGAGGGCAGGTATCATTGTGCATATTGAAGACAGGAAAATTAGATTTGAGGAGGTCACAGAAGGAGTGGTTTGAAATATAGCCTTCTTCCGTAATTGAGAATGGTATTTTGTATACAGTTCTTGTGTGTGATTCTGACATCTGGAAACTGCCTTCTTTTCTCATCCCGTGATTATGGGGTTTCTCTTCTTTTGGCTCTTGTTCTTTTGTATTGGGCTTCTAATCCATTTTGAGCAGTCAGTAAAGATGAAACTTCTTTTAGACAAACTAGGAGCTTTAAGTGCTCATGGAATGACTATATACCAGTAATACTAGATTCACCGACAGTGCGAAACCTGTCAGATATCTAGGACTCGATTTAACTAGATCATTAGCAGATCATTTGGCTGTGTCACCGTAATTGAAAAGAGCAGACGTGTAGTGGTATTTTTTGGTTTATCATTAAACATTTTGTATAGTGACAGTCTGTCAGCCAAATATCTTGTCACACGTCACAATACTTAAATCCCTTTTTTATCTCAAAGGTTTCAGGGCTCAGTTGCAAACTTACACTTTGAATACTTGCTGCTTTTGTCTGGAATATTTGGATTGCATTTCTGGAATATTTGTCAAGATTTTATCAGTGTTTACTCCAATTTGAGTACCTAGTGTATTGTAAAACTGGCTTCTCTGAAAGCTTGAAGAATTTTATTTAGCTTATGCTGTTAATAGTAAAATGAAAGCTAATCCTTCACCTATATGTTTGTGTGCCATGTTAAATCCCGTTCATGTACATACCTCCTTTTATCCAGCTTTTATTTTTTAAAACATTTTTGTGAAAATTGTTTTAGGACTTTTCTATGGTAAATTAAACTAAATTTCTTGTTTTCATGAGTGGTCTGGCAATATGGTGTTGCACCACAAAGTTTGTTCCCTTTCATGAAGCATTCCCGTAAAGGAGCAAGAATTTCCTTTCTATCACGGTGTTATGTAAAACCTACTTAGAAGAGAATTAAATTCTGTTGAGTTTTATTTCTTAGATCTATATAAAAGGTAACTACATGAGAGAGTGTTTTTAACTAATACATGTTTTACTTGTGTCAGATCTAGAAATGATATTTAAGGAGAAGCTAAAACAAAGACCCATGCTTCTCAAATAGTTCACATTGTGAGAGTACTCCTATGCATAAAAGATATTTGAGCTAATCTGGTTCAGGAGGTCTTCCTTTTTTGTTAATGTCATAGGTTTTAACAACTGATTCATAAAAGCTCTTTTCCCATGGCAGAGCGAAGCAATTTT
The DNA here is from genome assembly GCF_003597395.2 of Chelonoidis abingdonii. NCBI lineage: Eukaryota > Metazoa > Chordata > Testudines > Testudinidae > Chelonoidis > Chelonoidis abingdonii. The sequence goes on from NC_133788.1 coordinate 18,362,184, forward strand.
AACTACAGTTGAAATAATTTTTCAGTGATCCTACAAATGGAGGTAGTGTTCTAGGTCAAAAATTTAAAAAATGGCCCCCGTTGTGAAACCTGGGACCTGATTGTCATAGGTGCTTAGCACCTGCTGCTTCCATTGACTTCAACTGAAGTTGTGAGTGCTAGTGTGTCTGAAACTCAGGCCCAGTGTTTCTCAAATTGAGCATTAAAATATCTATATATCTATATCTATCTAGCGACAGCTTTTCAAATTTTTGACCATAGTGTTTCGGTGACAGTCAAACTCATGCATTTAGAGTCAGAGCCAAGAAGTGTTCAACTCCTGACACTCCTAGTCTTTTCTTCTAACCTCTAAACCACATCAAAATATTTGGCATGAATATACAATTTTGTTGATGATGACTTACTTCTTATTTGTCATGTTTCCTGAGAATTAAAAAGAGCAAGCAAATAATGGGTGCCTTGCCTGCTGTCAAACTTGCAGTTACAGTGCCTTCCTGAATGTTTTCATTTGGGGACCAAATTCAGTTAAAAAATTACATCAGGCTCCCATGGCTTTCTGTGGGATTTTGCACTGCAATTTGTTTTGTTGATTTTGACCCTTAGAAGAAAAGTTTCAGGACACTTTTGAGAAATGCTCAAAATACTACTGAGGTCTCTTCCAACCCTAATCTTCTTCAAGGTGATTCAAGGTGTGGGATTGTGTTAAATGGTATTAAAGCAAAGATCGTTGGTTGCTGTTCACTAGAAATATAAAATCAAACTATTGACTTAAAAAAGCCAAAGTTTAAGTTAAATGTTTTCTGTTCAGACTTGTCTCTTCAATTATAACATGATACCCAACTTGTTTCAAAAGGCTGTGAAATGACATCTACGTATCTATGTAACTGCGTTTTTCCAGGTACAAGATATCTCCTTCAGCCATGACTGTCGTTGGGTGGTGGTCAGCACTCTTCGTGGCACTTCCCACGTCTTCCCCATCAATCCTTATGGTGGTCAGCCCTGTGTCCGCACTCACATGTCACCCAGGGTGGTAAACCGCATGAGCCGTTTCCAGAAGAGTGCGGGGTTGGAGGAGATTGAGCAAGAGCTGACATCTAAACAAGGAGGCCGCTGCAGCCCTGTCCCAGGCCTGTCGAGCAGCCCATCTGGTTCACCTCTTCATGGTAAATCTCATTTTTCTTCTGTGTTGTCTGGCACACCTATTCTGTTGAGTCACTGCATTGCTTTTATAGTATCCCATGTTCAGTTGTCGGCAGTATCTGAAAAAAGAAAATATTGATTTCACTGTGGATTCCAGTAACACTGGATTCAAATAACCTGTATTTCCCCATACAGGTGGTGCTATTAAAAATGCCACTGTGCCTTGTATTAAACTGCTGCAAATACAGTACCTGAAATCCTATATTAAAGTATAAATTTACAGGGTACCTAGATATTAAGGGGATAAGTCCCCTATAAATACTCAAGACAGAGTTTATTATTTAGAACCTACTTAAATAAACTATGGGGAAATCAACATTTTAATAGTCTCCATTGTAAATTAAAAGGTTTAGGGGCTTTAACATTTCATATTTTGTTTCACACCTATCAGAAAGTCACTAATCTGGTCTACATTTAAATGCAGTTATCTAAAAATCTCATTGCTAATTAGACTGGATGGTCATGGAGCACATCTGGACATCCAGAAGATAAATATGTATTGTTTGTGGGGAAAACATGAAAACGTGGTGCAGTGAACATGACAGGACAGTGTTATGGTGCTTTTTTTTCCCCCTTAGTTTTTTTTTTCTTTTAACAGTGTGATTTGATAAATTTACAGAAAAGGAAAAGCCTTCAATAATTGCCTTTCCATATCCACTCTGATGATGTGTTGCTCTTGGGAGCCATGAACCGAGAACGGTATAGAAACCATATAGAAAGCAGAGTCCACCCCAAGGGAAATCAAAACTTTTGGGGTGTAATTATAATAGTATCCACAGTCCTAGTTACCCTCCGTTTCTTCCTCTCTGCCCTAGGCAGGGAGCTTTGGAACCATCTGTTCATTTTTGCCCTTCTCTTTGATGGTGTAATTTGTTGGTTTGCTGATTGTTGTTTGGATTTAGAATGATTGCTGTTGATTCCTACTGGTCCCTTGTAAACAGTGAGGGCCACAGGTTATTTTAATTTAACCAACCCAATATCAGTCTAATTTTAAAAACTAGGGCCTGTCTGGGGCTCCTGTAGCTCCTCTCCCCTAACAGGAATAAGTCCCCTCTGCTGATGTGTAAGAGGAAACCTAGGTCTCTGTTATGGTGTCAGCAAGAGCAAGAGGTTAGAAAGGCTAGGAGACCCCTTCAGCCAGTCTGAGGGTGTTAAAAGGGCCGGACAGATCATGAACACTAGTGGAAGGGTACAGTACAGGCACTTGTGACATCCTCACCCTTCCTGCCTTCATGGTTGCCCTATGTGCCATTAGGATAATCCTTGTGGGATTCTTGACACACAGAGACCATCTCAGTGCCTGTTGTTTTTAGGGGAATGAGCGCTCCTTCACAGTCTAAAAGTTCAGTTTTTTCCCTTTTGGGGCTTCTCCGATGTGGCGGGATTTATTGATTAAAAACCTTGCCCTTATGAATAGCATTTCCTTTATTGCTATTACAGGAGCACCTATCATGATCCTGACATCCTGGAATAGTCCAGAAGTGGTCAGAAATACCTGTGCCTTCTGATTCCTCCTAGATATATTTATACATACACAGTTATAACCTATTCTTCTCATTACCATACAGCAGTTCAGTGTGACATGCTTGAAGCAGACACCAGGTTGCTGTAAATAATTATTGTAACACATCCAGTCATTTTTAACAATTGACATCGTATAGAGAACAGGAAGGAACTCTCAATTTCTGTACCTTTTCATCCATCTGAGTCTGTTTTTTGTCAAGAGAAATTACAGTAAGTTGTGTCTTTACCAGTTTGAAGTTTTAAATAGGTTTAGCATTTGTTATTCAAAAAGAAACTAAGAAGTTTCATTTGGCTTTGATTAGTATGCCCAGAGACTTCTGTAATGGGCAGATTTTCTGAAATGGAGAAAAAGCTAACACATTCACACCACAGCGTGGTGATATTTCCAAAGAAACAGAGGCCAGGTATTTCAAAAGTGACTTGTGAGTTTAGGCACTCAGAAAACTTGTGAGTTTAGGCACTTGTGAGTTTAGGCACTCAGAAAACACTGCTTGCTTCTGAAGATCTTGGCCAAGATGTTTAAGTAAATATATCCATCAGTCTCTTAACAGTTCTTAGAAGCCTCAGATTATGGATTCACTGAAATTATACACAAACCCTCATATACCTAATTTGAAAATGTTCTGTGAAAATTATAAGCAGTTGTATTGAATCATTACTTTAAAAAAATGAAAGGAGTCCCTTAACTTAGATAAGTGCTGAGTTAGTGAGATGTGTTCCAGAAATGTGGAAGAGAAGCCTTTATCATAACAACAGTCTGGGTGTCACTGCAGTCAAAGTTATGGCAAGGCGAGTCAGTTGGCAAAAGATTAGCAACTTGTATTGCCACATGGAGGTCCCAGTGCAGCCTTTCATTCCTAAAGCTTAGGTAGAGATGGGGAATGTTGGGAAACGGGGATTGGAAGAAGGAGGGTGAATGAGGAATTGGGGCTAGTATCTCATTAGCCTTTTTTGTAGTTTGAGGAAAGAGGTATGACAATCTGGAGAGAACTGACCATGTCAACACTAGTTCTCCACTTGTGAAGTAATTCCCTTCCCTTCATGTGTCAGTATAATAATGCCTGCATCTGTAATTTTCACTCCGTGTATCTGAAGAAGTGGGGTTTTTTACCCATGAAAGCTCATGCCCAAATAAATCTGTTAGTCTTTAAGGTGCCATCGGACTCCTTGTTTTTTATCTCTCTTGACTAAGTGTGTACTTTACTTTGGGATCTGTCTAAGGAAGGAACCAGGGATACTGTTCGATGCTGAAAGGTTGGTGGTTTGCTGTACTGAACTGGAATGGTGTGTGTCACCGGCGAGATGTGGGTAGGCATGTGGAAAGAACGCTGCAGCCTTTTACAAGAAAGGACAAGCCTTTAAAAAGTCTTAGGCTCCTCTTGCTTCTCCACCTGCCACCCTCCATGCCACCAGCTGCTTAAGTCCACCTAATGCAATTGGTATGGGAGCATATAGTAACTGTGTAGTGTTAGGATGCGGTGTTTTTCTTGTTTTTTAAAAGTGAGATGGCTTGGTGACTGCTTAAATATCTGGGCCTTACCTTGTTCTGCGTCAAAATTAGATACAAAATTTCAGACCAGAAGCAAATGTACATAAGTTGTTTTTTTTTTAATTAAACCCTAGAATTAAGGTAAAATCAGTTTAGTTCTAAATAGGGTGACCAGATGTCCCACTTTTATACGGACAGTCCCTATTTTGGGAGCTTTTTCTTACATAGACACCTATTAGGTCCCATCCCCTGTCCCGATTTTTCTCACTTGCTATCTGGTCATCCTAATTCTAAATTATAGGAATTGGGAAACCATTGTGTTATTTTTAGATGTTTTTGTTGTGCCTATTTACAGTTCAAAAAGTACTTAGGTGTGGAACTAAAGGATACAGATGGTTGATCTGTATTATGTGCCTTTTAAAGACTTTTATCATATACTTGAAAAACATAATTAACTGAAGTTCACAATGACTTTCATTGCAAGGATTTGGTACACGTGTGGCAGCTGGATTAACAGAAAACTGTGATGACTATTTTAATCCACGAACTAAGAAGGATTTAGAATCGTAACTGCTCCTTGGTATAATGTACTGCTAAATAGACAGATATTGTGCACTGTTTTCATTTGAAGGAATTAATGTTGTCTTGTGGCACGTGTGAGGTCCAGTGGTTAGAGCAGAAGAGTGGCCTTTGGGTTCTATACCTAGCTCTACCGGTAACTTCCTGTGACCCTAAGAAAGTTACTTAGCTGTATGTAAATTTTCCCCCATCTGTAAAATGAGAATAATAATATGTTTTAATGGTGTAGGGTTTAATTAATGTTTGTAAATTGCTTTGAGCTCTTCTGCTGAAAGATGCTCTTTAAGTTAAAAATATCATATTTAATTTAATTCTGGGCTTCTGCAAAAGATACAATATGGGAAGGAAGTATGTAATTCAGAGTTAGTTAAAAACCACAGTAAATTATAAATTGGAACTCTCTTCTTATTTTGTATTAGTCATGTCCTGGGTGAAGAACTTGTATATGTTGAGCATTTAGCATAGCTGCTTATGTACAGATGTCACAGTAAGTGTTTACTTATTGTTGATGAAATGAAAGATGGATAAACGGATTTTAGTACAGAATGCTATCCTTGTCAGTTGGCTTTTCTTGGCTGTGCAATCTTGACATCATGATTTTAATGAAGAATCGCATGCAATTTTAGGAATATTTGAGTAAGCTTTAAGATCTAGAAACTTGCATGGCACTTCAGTAAATGTGTAGACCATTGCTGTTAATCCTTCTGTTAATACTTCTTTCGTATTAAAATGGTATTGATATAATCCTACCCCGGAAGAATGGATTTTAGTGACCAAAAAGCCTGCACATTACCTTTTGATTGGACTAACAAAAGAATTATATTCCATTCACATTAACTTGAGCTTGCTTTTTATGGGTATAAATATTTTCTGAGCACAATCCTGGTAATTTTTTTCCAGATCGCTTTTTACTACTAGTGTTAAAACAAAAAAATCCCAACTTGCCCCATGTATAGTCAAGAAACAATCTATTTATGGTTTATTCAGGACGATCTACAAATTGTTTACCCACACAATGTAAACCTTTGTTAGGGTGGGATTCATCTCTAAATGAATCATGTTTTGGCTTTACTCTTGTTTGCCTGTGTTCCTTTTTAGCAGAATGAAGTAAAGGAAACTGTTTACTAAGAGTTGATAAAGAGATATTTCCTTTGCACCTTTTATAGCCAACACAGATTTTGTTTAGGTTATTTTATCTGCTAATCCACCCATGGTGTATTTTTGTCATTCAGTTGGGTTGCCAGAGAGTGTTGTCAGTGATACCAGAGTTAAGTTAGTGTCCTTTTATGGGCTTTTACTATTATAGGACTATTGTGACATCAGTGGACTGAAAGAGCAGAATTGGGTCTTGCATGGCTGTTTCCTATGTGTGACGTAGGAATGATAACACTCACCTGTCTCACAGGCACACTGTGTGGGTTACCTCATTAAATAGTTAAGGGCAAATTCTGCCCTTGATTACACATGTGCAGCTCCTGTTAGCTCCAGTGGCAGCTGTGTGTACGTGCCCAAGGGTAGCATTTAGCCCCAAAGTGTTAATGCTTCACTTTGAAAATGGAAAGCCTTATGCAGCTGCTCAATGTTTTTATCATCCAGTGTAAAAATTACAATATAGTATATACTTTATTTTTTTCACCCCACTGACACCAACTTAAAAGTCTTGTTTAACCTACTCATGGCTTTTTGCTTTTGTTGATCAGCAATTTTCCTGAGCGAGACCACATCACAAGTGTAAACATAAATTAACCACACATTTGAACCTTATACTGTGCAGTTCCACCTACTTAGAAAAATCAATAATAATATGATGATTCTTGAGCTGGTTTTCTCTATATCATTTAATTGTGTATTGAAGTTTTTCATTTGGATTTTGTAGTTTTTGCCAAAAAATCAATCATACATAGATTGGTTCTGTTTTAAATTTTACGCCTCAGCTGAAATACAGTACATAAATTTAGAACTGAGGAAAACAGGTCTTATACATACATGGATGTGACTGTTTAGAAAGATTCTACATTGTACCGAATAATCCATTTTCCACTGTAAAGTCTTTTTTATTTGTATTTATTTTTTAAGACAGTAGGTCTTCTCACACATGCTTGTGTCTTCTTTCATTTGTAGTAGTTGCTGTATCATTAAAGGCAAAATCCAACAGTCTGATAAACATACACATCTCAGATGCTTTAAATATTTCCATGTCACTTTTCACTATTTCCCAGAGTGAAACTCTTTTTTATTAGAAGAATTCTTATGGGAAAGCAGAGTTGAAAGGAGTGACATCATCAAGCCTTCCTGAAAAACGGATTGGTTTCCTTTAAGTAACACTCACTTGAGAAACCACCTATTTAGAGAGAGGCAGACAAAAATAGTTTGAAAGAAAATTAGCTGTAGAATAACTTAAAGCACTGGAGGGCAATTCCCTTCGAAGTTTAACTTAGTCGCCAGCACTATAAACATGAATCAAAAGCAGCCTATTTGAAATGTCTCTTGTAGGCTTTTATTTTGCCTTCTTGTAAATTGTAGCCTTTATCGGGTACAAATAGTTTTTGTAAATTCACAGATACACTAAAGAACACATAGTGTGGACCTGACTCTTTATCTATTTGAAATGCCTATTAATTTGATGAATGCAAACAAGTCACTTTAGATCTGTATTGTAAGAAAATATTTTCCTCTTTAAATATGATTTCAGATCATTTATTTTCTAAATTTGCCTATGAATCCTAATTTGTTTCTTCTTCACGCAACCATTCTTTACATTGGGTGGCAGAAAGAAAGGCCTTCTCCTTTGAACTGAAATGGTTAATCGGACACCCTCTAGAGGGCGATGTTTTCTCAACTTTATTAGTGCAATGAATCCAGCTTCTCAGTGTATTCTGTTGATTTAGGTTGATGTTGTATGAATGCCATAGGAATATTCTGATCTATCATCCCCATTATCTTGTCTGTCTATGAGTCGGAAACTTAGTTACATCCATTTGTTCATGTCTGAAAAGTTTTTTAAAAGAAATTATTTTACATGTGTCTTAGGAAAAATTTGCATCAGATTATAGTTCATTGTTTTATGTTGGCAAACACTCCAGGTGAACTACTTTTTAAAATAATATGCTTTTGGTTGTCTTATATCTTAGTACTATGCATCTATCAGAAAATGTCAGAAAAGCGGACCATCTTTTCTTTTCCTATTAATGCAAAGGGGATTTATGTTGCAGTTGATGAGTGTTACCCAAGTAAATCCTTTGTGTACAAGTTGGAGAATGGACTACTTAAAATGTATCATGATTCGGTTCTTTACAAGTCTTCCTGTTCTGAGTGTGTTTGTAGAGGTCGGAAGATTTCTCTCCACCCGCATCGCCCCCACCGTATTCTAGCAGTCTTGGATCACCTTGTAGTAATTTCCACACTGAGAGCTGGTGTAGGCCATTATGTTCTGGAAAACTCCAGGTTTTACGCTGGATCTCTTGGCCAGGAACTTTGTACAGAAAGTACACAATACCCATCAGTTACAGTATGACAGCGGATTACACATTTAGAGTAGATGAGAGAATAGACTAGGAGATATGTGAATGGTTGTTAACTGTGAACACAAATTTAGGTACTGGGCAGCAGCTTTACTGGTTGTAAATAAGCTGTATTATAATAACGGATGAAGAATCAGTGAAGTGGATAAGGTAGTATCTGCTGGGTCATTGGTGCAATGGACGCAAAAGCTCAGTTACACCAGATAAAGAAAGTGGAGGATTGACAAGAGACCAAATTTTAGCATAGCAGAAGGTCAGATAGGGATGTAGGCTGAGAAAATTATATCATGGTGGAACATGATCATGAGGTGTGTTAGAGGGGTGCTTTTGTAGTGGGTATGGATGTGGATGGGGGAACAAGTGTAAGTTTCAGAAAACGGGCAAATGTCTCATTTACATGTACATGTGAAAAAGGCATGTGGTAGCATTCTGAACGGACTGGAGTTTGGATGAGAACTACTTCAAGAGGGAATTGTCATTACTGAGGCAGGAAGTGACAAATGGATGACTGAGCAGTTCAGCAGAGTAAGTGTCAAGGCAGTGGGTGATGCAAACTATGTTTTTGTACATTTTTATAGGTGGACTTGCAGAGGAATAATGGCACAGCAGAGCGAGATGTCAGGGACAGAACTGAGAGATGGGAGAAAGGCTAGAGTTCAGAATGGCACTACAGTTATGAGGGTCCCATGGAAGTTTTCTTGCAAACGTGGATGGTCTCAGTCTTGGTGACATTAAAATAAAGAACATTTCTATAGAGTCAGGTGTTGATTTGTCAGAGGCAGGCGGAGAGGGAGTTGAGTAAATGAGTAAAATGGAGTTCTGCTCTGAAGTGACCCATTAAAATGGCACTGCAAGGTTCTTTGTTTATTATTTCTGTTTTCCCCCTCAATTATTTCCTGTCAGATGTGCACAATTCACAAATAAAAAGATGTTTTTCTTATGAAATGAGCTGTGAAAGTTAAGTATGATTGTTTTCTTCATGTACATCACCAGTAATAAGCTTATCCTGCTGATTAAGCCCGCAGCGACACCCATTATCATCTGATTGTCTCTGATGGGGTTGCACATTTCTTACTGATTGAAACTTGGTGAACTATTATATCTGTGATGTACGAGAAGTAATAGAAGCCACAGCTTTATAGATTCTGCAGGAGTAAAAAGTAGTGAAAATCTGTTGTTATTACTATGGACAGTTGAGGTGACTACACAAAGGGAGAGAGCTGTTGCATAATGACTGATTACTTTTTTGTGTGGCTGCTTTTCAGAGCAGAACTGCATTTTAAAAGAGAGAGTTGTGTGTCATCAGAATAAAAGCAAGCGCCAAGTTTAAACTGTGAAATAATGTGCTTGGGTGAAAAGCAGTAGCTAGTGAAGGGCAGAGTACGGTGCCATAAGGGGCTTTATAGAGCAGTAGGTTAGTGTCAGAAGCACAGTTTACCACCAGAAGTAAAGAAACAGGGCCAAGAGTGAAACCAGCTGAGAAGACGAGCAGGACACCATGTTCGCAAGGATAATGTGGTTGATAATCTCAAATATTGCTTGGAAGTCAAGGAAGATGAGTAATTTGAGAGAGCTATGATCAGTACAATTAAGGAGTTCGTTAACCACCTTCAGAACGGCTGAGAAAGATGTAAAAGCCAAACTGGCATTAGGCACTGATGCTGCAGGTGCTCTGGAGATGAGAAGGCTGTTGCCATAATTTTGTAGAGAATGGGGTAAATTGGGTGTGAAAGGATATGATGTACAGGTACAGTTGTTGAAGGTGGTGTTTTGATAGCTGAGGTTTTGATGAAGTATGGTGAGAGATTCTTGTTATATAGCTGTTTGTTGATGATGGCAGGTAGAGTGGGTGAGTTGTGGTGAGAAGAGAATAGGTGGTATGAGGTTCAGGAAATACCCTTCTCTGTTGGAACCCAGAGGAGGGCACTGGTGCAAACACTTCCTGCTTTCCCCAGCGATGTATTCCTCAGGGAAACAGCAGCGACCACTGTTGCAGGGGCATGAAATATATAGCCCTTCAGCTTGCAGGGCTGCAGCAAACCTTGTGTGTTTGTTTATAATCAGTGATTGATTATGCAGTAAATGGGTGCTGATCTTGTTGTCGTGAATATTTTATTCTTAAGTATTTAAATCAACTATGCCTTTTTTGGAGCCTAAAAATGCAAACATTTTAGGGAAAGAACTGAAGTGTTAAGACTGGAAATAAAATATATTTGTGTCTTTTAAAAGGTTTATCTTCACTCTTCCTAAATGTGCTGATTTGGCTTATTCTATTTGCTTACTCTTTGTGGGTTGTTAAAATCAGTTGCTTTTTTCCCATCTGAAGGAAATGCATCTTTGACACTTCTCATGACCTGAGTCATGATGCTGTCACAGAGCCAGAAAACATCCTTAGCAGTCATGGGTAAAAAAGCAGAGCTGATGAGGGTGTGTGCGATGGGGGGCGGGGAAGGGGAGGGAAGAAGGGGGAGGAGAGAGAGCGATTCCTATGTTCCCCGCCCCCCAGTTTTAATATTCTGTGGGTTTTAGACAAGTCGCTTTTGTTATATTTGTCCATGGATGATATTCTCAGGTTCTCATATGCAATGGTTTTCAAAGCACATCGTTTTATAACTTAGAAGAAATAAGGTGTATGCAACCAGGGTCAGATATCTGCCTAGAACTACTTTAAACATAATAATGTTTGTGCTAATTGCTGCAGACATAGCAGGGACCCAGGGGGGGACATGGATATTAGTACAAGGAAATAGTGGCAAAAAAGCGGCCACAACTTTATTAACATACATAAATTGGCTTGGCAGAATTTGATTTTTTTTATAATTTTGACAGATAATTTCAACGCTTATTTTAAAGCATATTTTAATTTTGATAAATGTCAATTTTCACATTTGCAGGAAAATTATGGGGAGAGTGTAAGACCATCATTATTTAATGACAGTAGACTTGGAGATTCAAAAAGCTAAATCTTTATAACCATTAAACATAAATTATATGAATAATAATATGGAGATATTCCTATCTCATAGGATTGGAAGGGACCCTGGAAGGTCATAGAGTCCAGCCCCCTTGCCTTCACTAACAGGACCAAGTACTGATTTTTCCGCAGATCCCTAAGTGGTCCCCTCAAGGACTGAATTCACAACCCTGGCTTTAGCACGCCAATGCGCAAATCACTGAGCTATCCCCCCAAATCAAATGTCAAAGTATACAAAGTAAATATCAAAGTAAACTCTAAGGAGCATTTTTCTTACATTGACTACCTGTAAATTTTGATTGTTATTGATGGAGATATTTTTTGTCAGTTTGTGCATTCATGGTGAAATTGACAGTTACTGATATTTACCAGTAAAAATCGAATCCTTCCATGTCTGTCTATAACTAATCCTTAATATTAGGTATTTGCAAGCTGAAAATTGAGGTGGGCATGCTTTTCTCTCTTCTCCCTGTACTCCACCCAATAAGTTTGTTCTCAACTGCACACAGACAGGTCATCCAAGAGGCTACCTGGCCAATCACTTGCACATTCTAATGCAAAAGTGTCCCATGTCTCATGCCGAGGGACTTCGTTCTCCCACAGCCAAAACTCCAGTAGTTCCTAGTGATCAGTTTATTCTATTCCATGGGGCAGGGAAACCCCTTGCCTTTCAACGGCACCAGGACTAAGGGCCCTCATTATCTAAATTTTCCTATGTCATCCAAACTTCTTGCAAGGATCCACCAGTACAAAGAGGCCTTTAAATTTACACACAGAAGGGAAAAATGGAAGAGAGTAGCAACAGCATTTGTCTGTCTCCCGAAGCCCTGCACCACTGATCCTGAGATACACTGCTATAAAACATCTACAAATGGACAAGAAAACTCAGTAAACTCAGTGATTATGAATAACCAAGCCTGGAATCCATGACTCTGAGCAGAACTGTAGGCATGAATCCTGATATAGATAGGATGGCAAGCAGCTGGACCCCCTCCCTGGTGCAGGCTTTTACTGGAGATGATTCAGCCAATGGGAGGCCATTTTAGCTGATTTCCCTGGCAATCACCAATTGGGGTGAACCAGCTGAAGTGTCAGTGTTTACAGTCTGTTCCTGCCTCTGCAGGGAGCTATGAAGTCCACAGCTGGCTATCAGAGGGAGGGGGTTTTGTTTTTGTTTTTTCACTTCAGTGCAAGTTTTGCCCTAAGGATTGTAGGTTTGGACCAACAATATTTTCAGTTAAATGGACCCTGAAAGATTATTATGTAGTAAGATTTTGGTCCTGTTTCTTGATCTACTTTTAGATCTGTTTACAAAGCCGGTGCAAGCTTTTATTCATATCCCCCCTCTTCCCAAACCAAAAGCTTCAGTGCTTTTATTTTAAATCCATGCAGCTTTTACAAGCAACCTTGTCCTGTGTTCCAGGTGCAAGAGAGAGAGAGAGGGGGAAATTGTCACAGGAATAGATCTTAGTTTCAAGTTTCCAATGGGATATTTTATAAGAAGTTAGCTAAGATCAGGGATGTTTCCCTGACAGGAGGTCTCACAACTGTTGACATGGGACTCCAAGTATATGCACAAGAGTACCAGGGCTACTTCACACACAATTGCCTCTGTCTGCGCATGTGTCTCCAAAGATTTCACTCCATGCAAAAAAAAAAAAAAAAAAATAGCATGTGCATAAGTAGGAGTATTGGCCACCTGTATATCACTAGCAGTTTGAGCACAGCTTGTACAGTTCCCATGTGGTGGGTTCTAATCCCGAGCAGAGCTAGAGTTTTAAATGCTTCACCCTTAGGATAGATATGCTCTGCAGTTAAACCCCCCTTCCTGGCTCACAGGCTCACTGTTTAATTTCAGTGTAGACGGTCAGGCTGGAGTCTGGGCTCTAAGATCCTGCGAGGTGGAAGGGTCCCAGAGCTTGGGCTGCCTGCAGACCAGCGTATCTGTGTCACACTTAAATAGCCCCTACCCTGAGCCCGAATCATCTGGCATGAGCCAGTCACAGGTGTCTAATTGCAGTGTAGACATCTCTTTAGAGGAAGGTGAAGTGAATGGTGTAAATTCCTCTGTCCCTACCCTCAAGGACTAGAAAGAATTTGAGGGCTTCAGTGAGAGTAATTGAGGCAGTCAATGGTTTCCTGAAAGTGGAGATAGTGTAGGGAGGGAAGAAGTGGAGGCCTCAGATGGAGAGGGTGTGGATGTGGTGAGGAAATGCACCAATGGGTGTGGTGTAAAATCCTAGAAAGATTGGAGGGGTGAGATCCAGGGCCTGAGGTGATATCCAGGGTGACTGAGGGTAGAGGAGTGTTTCTTTCCCCTGTGGCTGGAGACACTTGGACTGGTGCATGTGCCTCTCAGGGGAATGTTATGAGCACACAGGCTTGCCTGTTGTCATCAGATGCTCCATCTTTTCATACATAGACAAGGAAAGGGCTGCTTTCCCAGTACATTCATGTGATAGATGCAGCCATTTTATAAAAGATGAGCAAAAAAGTGGTTTTAAACATTATGAAGACAAAAGGCCAAATTCTGCTCTCATCAGTATAAACATAACTGACCTCAGTGATTTACTCTGGATTTACATCAATGTAAATTGGAGAGAGTTTGACCTTCAGTGCCTAATCTGTATATAGCCACTGTAGCTAATAAAAGTGCTACGAGAAATATTCAGACTTAGACTGGTAAATGGATCTTGTTCCTAGCAGTTTGCTGCTTGAAGCAGTTGCTGTGCAATGTTAAGAGGTAGTGGTTATTTTAATTAAGAGCTGTAAAGTTTCCTGTTGTTGCACACCCAGTTCCCAGGGGAAAAAAAGTAACATTTTGGGGCAGATTTAAATGTGTTACATCTTATTGGCAGTAATTAGTGTTGTTCTTTTTAAATTAATTAAAAATATTATTGAATGATCTGTTACACCCTCCCAGATGACTTCTGTGAGCCAGCATTGCTTCCACAGAGTTTTCTATTTGGGTCACAAGGCAGTGTTTCTCACCAGGGCGCTGTTGTTTCCTCTTCCGACTCTAGTAGATTACAGATTATACTGGAACATGTCTGGGGAAAGGTCAAAAATGAGGGTGAAAGTCTTGGAACTGTAGCTGGGAAGCTTTTCATTCTCATCTATGAGACTTCTCCTATTGAATAAAAATCAAAAGAAAAATAAACCGCCACATGCGCATGATTTTTTTAACAGCATTTAGAAAGGATTGTATTTGTATTTGTCTTGTGTTAAATAATTAGTGAGTATTTGACTGAGGAATCCCTTACAATAGGCAGCAAATGAAGGCTAAGCATGCTTCATTTTCTCATTGCTCAGCCTGCCAGTGATTGTGTAGAGTCAAGTTATTGTGTGTTTTACTTAGCAGTCAATAAGTTGCAGGATATTGATATTTGATGTTAACTTTGTTAAAATATTTGTTGCAGTTTGAATTTTAGTTTATTAAGTACAGTAGGAGATTAAAAGCAGACCAAGTGCTTCGGAATTGAAATGATATAATTGTGTTACTTATTAATTTTATTGGAATTATACAAGGAAGAATAAGAACACAAGGAAATACAGGATAATTTTAAAAAAATATACATCGTTTTACTTTGTAGCTAATAAAAGTTCAGTTCTACTCATTTTTTTCTGGAAACACCATAGAACAATTGAATGCTGATTATTCCCAATCTACTAATATAAAACCTTACATAGGGCCAAAACCTGCTTGCCTTACTTATGTGTAAAGTGAAATTTCACAGTGCACACCATCATCCCACAACAGCTGACATTAGCCAGTGCAAGAATACCATATCCAGCTGAAACTGCGGGGGAAATTTAGTAGGTAGAATTATATAATCTGACCTTGAATTTACCCAAACTCTGGTGTTCACACCGCTTCCTGTATTAGAAAGTGCACCTGTGATTTTAGAGCTTGATAGTGAGGTACTGGGTACCCCCTCCCCCAGTTGATGGAAGTTGATGGTGATCAACTTTGTAGGTTTATCTCTTAAGTAACCAGGACTTAATTTTTTTGTCTGTTCTAAAAGGTGACATCTTCAATAGGAAGGGCCCCTCAGTATCCCACCCGACTGCCAACCAAGCCCAAATCTATACTGAGTTAATTGTCAAGTGATCAAGCAGTGAATCAACTCAGTATACTGCTTGTTTTTGTAATGTATTACAAACTAACAATTCTCGCATGTTTTGATCAAAATGCAGTTTTCTGTCAGGTCTGGAAAAATTCAATTCTAAAACCAAGCAGAAATGTGCAACTCGCTCTGTCATTTACATCTTACAGATTAGCTGCCTACAGTACGTTATTCTGGTTTGTACTTTTAAAAGTAAAATAAAAAAATTATAAGTTAAAAGTTTGTCTGTAGCAGTCATCAACCTAATGTCCAGTTTTCAGAAGTACCTTGGTGCCTGGTGATTTGCCACTTTCATATATTCTCAGTCACTGCATTCAGCAGCTAAGAACCCCAACCTTTCATATTCTGCCCTTTTTTTTTTTAAGGGATGGGCAAAGGTAAAATTGAAATGACATTAGCCTTGCAATGGCATTACCTGGGAGTTGCGGCTGATGTCTTTTCCACAAATGTCCAACTTTGTCAAAAACCAGTAAATCTTTATTTTCCTCATAGCATCTGTGTTTTATAATGGTGCTTTTAATTTGTTTTTACTTTGTCTTTTGGGATTTCTTTTGTCCGGCGCTTTCAGGCCTCCCTTTTTTCAGTGGAAGTGAGTATGTTAATGATGACTGGTTTGGGAATATACCCCTGCAAAGTTGACATGACAGCCTGTTCGCTCTGTATAATAACAAAGCCCATTGTTATTTTCTCTCTTCACTTTTATCCTCAACTTAATCCATTTCTCCTTTGAGTATTTGTGGTATAAAATGCCTGGGAAAAAAACATGGCTTAGAACACTGAATGGGTCATAGAAGGTTTCCTTATCCCAGACTTTATGCCAATTGGTACCCAAGACAGAACTAATGAATTATTTTTTCCCATGTCTCAGTAGGCAGACTTTATCCAATGAAATATTGTCCTTTTTAATAAATGTCTGCTGTTAGAACACCTTTTAAAAAGGCAAGAACATCTCATGATTTCCTCCTAATTTCATGGTTTGTTTTCTGTCTCTATGTCTCTGTGTAAACATTCATAGATAAGATTCAGCAGCAGCTTCAGCTAAAACAAGAGAACCAATTTCAATAATGGTAATCCAAAAAGCAGAATTTGGATTCAGGGCAGAAAACACTCAAGAGGTTTGGGATTCGGGTTTAGCTCAGATCAGGAGTTTGGATGCTTATCCAAACTTTCTCTTCCTCTTGAATCTGTAAAATTTGGCTGGGAATTTTTGTGAGAACTGCCTTTCAGGTGGTGGTCTGGCCCTTGACTGGAAGCTGGGAGTGCCGAGATACAGGAAAGTGGCACGATGTACATAAAAAATCACCTTAAATTAAAGTGCCCACAACAGATGGTAAAAACAGCCCCTCCTTGCACAGCCCTTAAGCCTGACGGAAGAAAAACCTCTCCAGTGACATCCCATAGACAGATAAATACTTAACCAAAAAGATGTGCCTTGCTCTGTACTCTGAAGGTCAGTAAACTCAGACACTGGCAGATCACCAAGGAAGAGAGATCCGCAGCTAGGGACTCTCTAGTGAAAATATTCTGCCTCCAGTCCTTACGAGGCCACGTCTGTAACGAAGGTGCCAGGAGTTTTGTTTTTTCTAAAGTTCCCTCTGAATGGATTGCTATAGAAGGTATTCCTGGCAAAGTCAATCAGGCAGTACCCTGCCTGGTTTATGTGCAATTGTCAGTATGAAAACAAGCTTCTAAAGTTAGCATGCCATTTCAAGCTAAATTTTTAATGTTTAGGGAAGCTGTTGAAACTATATTCCTATTTTTTGTTACTTATCAATAGGTATATTTGAAGTGTTGATTTATCCTGTACACATACTGCAAAATAATTTGACTGAGCTATGCTGAAGGATTCTTCATTATACAATTTTTTTTGATATTTCTGGAGCACTTAAACTTTGTCACTGTGTCCTTTCACAGTGAATCAACAACTGCTTGAGCTGTGGAAATAATGTGGATGCTTGACTGCATTCTTTGTGCTCTTTTGGTCTGATCCTACTGTCTTGTGCGCAAAACTCCCATTTACTGCAATGGAAGTTGCATGCTTCTAAGGGCTAGAGGATGGGGGATAATTTTTTATTGGGTTTTTGGGCAGATACAATAGCATCCACAAAGTTAAAAAAAAAACTGACCTGTTAAATGTAATCTGTGGAACACCCCATCATTCCAGTAGTGGATGTACAATGTAGGTCTTGCTGCATGCATGATAAAGAAATCGTAGTCACAGAGTGCATTTACTGTATCCCCACGGCTGTGCAATTAAGAAGTCAAGGTTGTATCTTTATGATGGGACTGAGGCAACATTGTCCAGACAATAGAGATACCACTTTATAGAACATTTCCATACTAAAAGTATCTAAATATAATTCAAATGAAAGCTATTATTATTACTCTTTCTAAATAAAGTAGCATTTTTCCTGAACTGGTTCATCTGCACTAAGTAGAGCTTATTTAAAAGTCAAATTATCAAGCAAAATACTCACTCCTAAGTAACTAAAATTTTTCTCTTAAGCCTTTTGTACCATTCTGATTTTTAATTTCTGATTTGCACCATGGCTGGTGAATGTATTTTCAAAATTATGCAACTAAATTTTGCTTAAAATAAAGTGTAGATTGATAGGTATTTGGTGGCAGATTAGATGTTTAAAATATTTGCATCTGTTATGTTGAATCTTTTACTCTCGACTTCATTTCTGCTGTGAAACGTTGAATGTTTTGATGACTGGGTTGGTTAATTTTTAATAAATTTGTATCTTTTCAGTCAGTAAAGCTTTATTTTTAAAACTAAAATATCTGAACTCAGAAGATATTTCTGCCCTAGAAATTATGAGCAAGTTAAACGTCCTGCTTCTTACCCACAGCTAGTTACTTCGTAACACACCTCTTTCATCCCTAAAGGATAGTGATTTTTGCACAGTCTGCAGGCAATGCTTGTGAATAATTAGTTAAACTTTGATTCTGTTCATATATTTATTTTTAATGCAATTTTCAACTGAAAGCAAGGCAAACTTTTTGTTCTGTGTAGAGTATCTGCAGTAGGTTCAATGAGAGCACCTTATCTCCAGCACAGTTTTAAATGATAACACCGGTGATGTTTTAAAGTGGAAGTGTTTTCATTAAATATCACAAATGGCAAAGTGCTTTGTTAGAAACAACAGAAATGAATGCATATAAGATTGGTTTTCCAAGATGGTTTAAAGAGTCAGAACTCACAATCTTGAAAACAAACCTTATATAGGCAAGTATCATGTCTTTGTTAATTCCGACTGGAAGTAATGTCTTAGTTCCTGCAAAGTGACTGCAATATGATTTAGTCAGGAATTAAAGTAGGATTTACAGCAACAATTCTTTGTACAGTCCTTCTAAAAAAAAAAAAAAAAGTAAATAAATAAAAGCTGCTTTGATGCATTCCCAGAACACAAGCAAACAAGTTGAAAGGAATATTCTATTTTGTTCTAATTTATCATCTCTTAAGCATCTTTATTTCCCTTTATATATTTTTGTTCTTTCCTTTTTTTTCTTGTCTTCCTTTGGTTGTTATTAAAGACGCCAGAAAAATGCTTACTGTAAAAAAAAGTAAAGTATTGTATAATGTATCAAACAACTCAGAAAAATGTTTCTGCTTCTGAGATCCTTCACTTTATAAAATACAAACGTTACAGTGACTAATTGGTGTGCATGTGTGTGTGTTGGTATTTTTAAGATTCCTGAAAGAGGATCTAATCCTCCAAACCACTGAGTGTCCTCAACTGCCCCACAGGATCCCTCAGCTTTAATGGGAGTTGAGGGAGCTCAGCATCTTTCAGCGTAGATCTAATTTATGATTACTCACTTTTCCTGCACTCAAAAAATCCTATTGAATTCAGTGGCAGCTTTGCATTTGGAAGGCTAATTAATTGCTGCATGGTACTGAGATTTGAGTGCATTGAGTAATTATGGATTCCTTGTATGTACTGTATACAAATTACTGTTGCTACAGGCAGATGGGGTTCAGAACTTGATCAGTGCAGCATTACAATTACTCATCATATTCCTAACAGGAAAAAAGAAAGCAAGGTATAGATATTTGGAATCACTTCTTTAAGTATCACTGTTTTCTGTGTTGAATGTTGCAGCTTATGTTGAATACAGAGTGAGGAACACATTTTTTAAAAGGGACTTGATGACAGAATAGTAACTAATTACACAAAAATGCAGAAAACTATTTTATACTCTTTCCACATGAACCAAGAATGAATCTTCAAGGAAATTAATCAAAGATTTTTTTGAAAAAAGAATTGAAGCCTCAGGCTTAATTTAAACTTGAGGGGTTTTTCTTTCTTTCTTTCTTTCTTGTTATTCCCCTCCACCCCCAAGTTAGTTCAGGAAAATCTCTATAGTTCTAAATGAAGTCTGTACTCAGAGACTATTCAATAGGCTGGTTATTCATTAAAGTCCTGCCATTTTTCTTAAAATGTATTGAATAATGCACAGACCGGACACCTAACACAAAATACACTTTGTAATTTCATCATTTTTTTGTTTGTGTGCTTTCCTAAAACACAGAGTTCTACATACTTGGTAGAAAAACAAACACAAAACCCCAAGCTAATGGTTATATGGTATTAAAAGGAGAGTAAAGGAAGCATTGAGTGTCTTTAGGAAGATGAGACATTCATTAAGATTTTTCCGCCTTCCTTTTCCTATCTTCAATCCATCTGAAGTACCATTATAGCTTTTCAACCAGCTTCCTGTGAGAAACTCTTTTCTTTGTTGTTATTCTTCCTTGAAAAAAGGTGGCTGCACTTCAGTCAGGATTGTATGGATTTGGTCTGGGATTTGTATAATATCTATGTAGAATGCATCATTTGTTTAGGAACTTAATTCCCAATATGGCTTTCTTTTGATTAAGGACAAAACCAGCATTTCACAGCATTATAGGAACACAGAAGAACAAGTTAATGATCTAAACCTTTTAATTCACAGTTGCTTGTCTATTTAAAGTACTTTTGATTCTATTATAAACAGACTGGCCCCTTTTTGTTTCATTTCTTTCTTTCTTTGGTTTCTTTACATTTCTTTCCCTGTTTGCCATGAAATTTGTAGCTAGTTTCCTTTTCTAACTGAAGACTGAAAGGTTGTGATTGCAAAATGATACAGAAAGTAGGAAAGCATGTCTAAACGAAGCATATGTCCAAAACAGACCTTCTGTCTTAGTAATTTGAAACAAGTTTAGTTTAGTGGGGGGCGGGGGGTATGAATTCTTTCCCTTTCTAAATGCTATGTTTTGGCTATTTTATTTCTCTTGTTTTGAAGGACAGTGAAGTGTTTTTTTTTACAATAAACTCTGGATTTTGCTCTTATTTTAGTTTAACTTTCCTTCATTTTATTCTTTATATGTCAGTAGCATGTATTTTTCTATCCTTTTTTTCAGTGCAGCAGGTTGCTATTATGGGATACCATACTTTCACTCATGGAGGCAGCAAAAATGTTCGTTTTCAGAATTTCTCAGTGTAAAGCACAGTATGAGGTACTGCAGGACAAAAATTCCTTTCTAGGGTATTTACCTTTTCCGTAGACAATTTGGATTCAGAATCTGTTTCTCCAATTGGATTTTGAAATTTCTTGATATGTGAAACTCGCTCAATAGAACAACAGCACCATGGCTGACTATATTACTGTAGGCTACAATTTCTTCATCTCCTTAGATATGAAAAATATTTTTATCGCTGTTTTATCTGCTTCTGTATTTTTTTCTATAGTTTTAAGATGAATTCTGTAGAGATTTTTTCTTTTATCAATAGAAGTCTATTATTGTATATTTAAAACTGTTAATTTTATGTGGTTATCAGAAATGATAAATGGGGAAAAATTTCCAGTAATATTTTTTTAAATTATTTCCATCTCTTCAAGGTAAACTGAATAACCAAGATACTTACAATAATTTCACTAATAATAATCCTGGGAACCCACGACTCCTGCCACTTCCAAGTTTGACTGTGGTGTTACCTCTTGCACAAATCAAACAGCCAATGACCTTAGGGACCATCACCAAACGCACAGGGTAAGTGTACCTGCATGACATTTCTTATTAACACTGTTTGTGGTTGTTCGACAAAATACTCATAGATCTAATTCATGCGGTTAGTGATGCTTTTCTGATTTATGCTTTGTGTTTCCAGCGTACATATAATTCCGTGGCACAAAACTTAGGTAGAAAGTAAGAATAACAATGACAAGTATTAAAAACACATAAAAACAGATCTGTCTAAGAATTCAGAAGCATAAATGTTTGTTTGTATAGATGGATCATTTTCTTGCAACCACTCCATGGACATATTCTGTATTGACATGAGTAGATATTATGCATAAGGAACAAGTATAAAATATGTCTTGGTCTATGTTAAATCATATATAGTGAGTTCTTGAATAGTTTCCACCTTGAAGAAAACTTGTTTTAAATATATTTTTGATTTATAAATTCTTCAACCATAGTAGATATGGAAAGGCAGCAAACCAGGGTTGACTATAGATACGTATATAGAAAAATCCTATACACATAAATATATGTTTCTAATGTTTTTCTGACAGTATAATTCTGTCTGTGTACCCTATTGATTTGAGTAATTTTTTTTATAAAACACATCTCATTGGAACCCTAAGAATCCTCTTCATTTTCTCCACTTTTACACATCCCATGCACTTAGGATGAAGGTAAGGAGGACTAGACAGATTTCCTTCTGATTTCATTGATCAGTCACAGGGGTTACTTGTGGTGCTTACAAAGGAACTGTCTTTTTTTTCCCCTGTGTTTATATAGCACCCTAGCACAGTGGAAAACTGGTCCATGACTAGGGCTCCTCGGCACTATGGTAATTAAAATGATATTAAGACCCCCTATACAGTGGACTACCTCCACAGCACTCCTCACCCCAATCGCTTAACTTAGTACAGTAAGTTAAGACTTGGGTTTGAAGCACATGCATGTCTGCTGCCACATGTTGAAATTCTCCTCTCTATAGCTCTTAAAGGGCCTGTGGAATTTTTCAAAGATGTGTTTGGTCCCGTGTCCTTGATCAAAATTTCCCTTTCCACTTACTGTTCTGCAGGATGCTATTCGCTTGTTGATTTTTCGCCATCCATCCAAGAGTCAGCTACATTTTAGTAGTTCTGTATATACAGTGTATAAAGCACTTTAGGATCCTCTGGTATGAAAATCACTACTAAATAAATGTACATTATTTTTATTTATTTATTTATTTTATTTTATTTTATTTATTATTAAATAGGACATTAACCAACAATATAATGCACACTTAGCAAAGAGGCACAAAGTAAGTTCAGGTTTCACAGATTTGAAAATTTTGGGGTAATTGCTCCTGAAATTGACCAGCTGACCATTGATATTTTGTGTACTTAAATAGCCATCTGTCTCTGGAAACTTCCAGTTTCTGCAGTTCATGAATAAACTCTCAAAGATACATTTTTTCCCCCTCCTTCCTGGAGAAGCTCAAATCCTGAAGGTTCAACAGTTAGAGCTTTATTTTAAAAGTTTGATTCAGTCATTCCCTTATTGACTGAGACTTTATATGTATGAGAAACATTCTTATGTGGATACACTAGCACAACTCCCTTCCTATTCCATGGAGTTTGGGGGATGGCAAGTAAGTACCATCTTGCCACCCATACTTAGTTCCCTACTCAAAGCCACATTACCTAGATTTCACATGGGGATAGGTGAATTTCACCTTAGTGCCCTTCAATGGGAATTTTACTTGAATAAGCATAGAATAAGGATTTCAGCATTGTGCCCTTTATTCTGGTTAATTACTCATTCTCTGATATGATGTCTGGGATGTTTTATAAAATGTATTTATTATTATAGTTTACATAGCTCTACAGGTATGCCTGGCAAGGTCCTAAAGGTCATATAATCTAACCACCCAATTCTGCTTCCACTGATGTGAATGGGAGTTTTGTCAGACCTTACTGCTGAGTTACGAGCAAAAGCTGAACACCTGTGATACTCCTTGACTTTGATGAGAATTGGAAGTTCTCACACCTCTGATGATTTGCCCCTGAACTGTGCAGAGAACTGTAGACAGAACGTGTGGAACAACAGAGAAGCAGGGACAAGGGAAAACTGTAGTTTATTTCTTCCATGCATGCATTGCAAGTGTTGGGTTTTTTTGCAATATAATCACAGATGAGGGAGGAAAATGGAGCATGGAGATGAATGCTGGAAAGAAAGTGAGCAAGGAAGAGGAGAGGGAGGGAGACTGATGACCAGCAGGAGGGAAGGTGTGGCATGTGCATCAGAAGAGGAACAAGTCACAAATGGGAGAAGGAGACAGAGGAGTTGAGCAAAAGGACTGGGAGGAGCACAATAGAGGGAGGAGGAGGATCTGAGAATGTAGGTTTTGGCACAGAAACATAGACTCTTAGAGATGAGCACAGGGAGCCCGAACCACAGTGATAGGCCCCATAGGAACTGAAAGTGAGAGAGATGGTTGAAGGAGACAAGAAGCCAATGGAGACGTGAGGAAGGGAATAACAAGATTGGAGTGACAGAAGGGGAAGACAGTAAAAGTCAGCTTTGTGGTTGTAGTCGGCCCCACTTCTTTGGTTTTCAGTGGTAATTTTAGCTACATTTTCTGAGGCCATTTATAAAAAAAAAAAAAATTTGATGGTGATGCCATTGAAATTTTGTACAAGTAATGCAAAAATAACTGAAATCTTGCATTTTATTTCTACATATCATTTTGTACCTATCTTGAGTGTAGTTCATGCTCAGCTTTTTCCACATGTAAATTTCCTATTCACAAACGTTGCCTTATCCTATTATTTTGTGTAATTTTTAAAATGAATTGAGCATAAAATATTCAATGAGGCTTACGTAGGGGAAAAAATGGTCCTGGAAAGGACCCCAGCTATGTAAGTACAATTTTCATGAATGGGCTGATAATATTCAGCAAATCCCATGTAAATGTGTAATGCTAAGCTTATGGCTGCCTTCTTTTGTTCTGTGTCCAAAATATTTGATGAACGTATACAAAATTAACATGAAAAGCTGTATTTACAAAGCAGAGATTTAAGAGGAATGCATGGGATCCAAGAAGCCTGGCATGCCAAAAATGGCCAAATTGAGACAGCAGCCTTAACTTAAACCTCCAGGGGGCAAAGCGTGTGTTTGACATATTAAACATCTGCCCTCATATTTCTAGAAACACATAGCAATGTAAGTCTGTGCGGTGTAATATTTAGACAGGACAGGGACCATCTGCCTAGCTCTAAGTGTAGGAGGCATGTATTACTACAAATGGCAAAAGACAGATGTATTTACACCTACGTGGTCAGCACCTTTAAGCAGTGCTTCAAGGAAACAAGGCACTCTTTGGAAGCAGCTGCTTAACCTTGTGATTGTGCAGTGATCAGAGAAGGAGGAAGTGCTTGAAATCAGTTGGATTTTACAACTACTATACAATGGTCATCAAAATTGGTTCTTTCTGTTGCTTTTAAAAATCAGATTTTAAATCTATTATGGTACAATTCCAGAAAGGAAAAGCAAGACTAAAACAGTGGCAGATAACGTCTAGTTTTAGCTTTGTCTGCTTTATTAGTTATTAACATCTGAAAAGCCCCTCTTTCATTAGAACACTTATAACTGGATTGATCAAGCAAATTGTTGTTGGTTTTGTTCTAGTTTTTCCCAGGTCAACAAAATATTTTTTCATACAAAAGGTTAATCAATGCCCTTAATATTATTGATCTCAAATCAACATGTTCTTTTCTTGGCAACCAGAGAGGAGTAAACTTTCAGAATGAGTCCATAGTTAGCGCCAGGGGAATGAAATACAAGGATCATGAGTTGCATCATCACAGTGTTTATCACTGGAGCTTTTTTTGTCAAGTAAACCTGCAAAACTCAACATTTTCTGACCACTCATTAAGCTCCTTTCTTTTGAATGCAGGTTACACTCCTAGCGTTGAATACCTGAGGGTGAGCTTACCAAGAAAAATGGCATCTCTTGTTTCCCATGACTGTTCTTTCTTTGGTTTCCTTCCTGTGCTTTTTCCTTTGACTTTTTCATTTCCCCACCACTTTCTCTTAAACTGTCTATTCTCCCATCTCCATTTGGCACGTCACTTTTACCCCCAATTTTTTAAGCCTCTTGACTCGCTTTCCTGCAGTTTGTCCTATCAACACTTTAACACCACAAAAGATTAACCAAAGGGACTCTCTACACTTTCAAAAAGGAAGGATGATGTTGTAGTTAAAGCCTGCGTATAGGGGCTGGGAGATGTGGCTCCACCACAGATTTCCACTGTGTCTTTGGGTAAGTCACTGAACCATTGTGTGTCAGTATCCCCATTAACAGATAGGAACAGTAATACTGACTTCCCTTGGAAAAGTGTGGTGTGCCCTAATTCATTCATTCATTTTTTTTGCAAAGCGCTTATACCCTAAAAGGGAGGTTTCTATATAGGGACAAATGATTTAGTTCCTGAGAGAAGCAATAGAAAACTAGACAATCTGACTGTCTTGGGACCATTACAAAAAAGACAGCACTTGAATGTATTAATTGAAGGAAAGCTGTGTGTTTGCAGTTGACCTATTATAAGTACATCCTGTTTCAGTGGAGTGGATTGTATTTAGTTTCCAGTTCATACGAATGTGGTAAAATAGATGAACTGTAATAGAGAAGAAGAAATAAATGATAAAGTAATTGCTACAAAGGAAAATTCTTGTAAATGTTTTCTCCTTTGACAACAGCATTTATTTTTAATTTCTCAAGGGATGGTCATTTATTTTGGTATCGTACTTCAGTCACAGATATTACATAGCTGCACTGAAACCCCCATATGTCAATTTCTGTAGTAGTCTCTTGCCAAAACAAAGCCTTACAGTGCTCCTTACAAGAACAGAAACAAATCTGATTTTTCCTCTTTGAAAGGTTTGAGTTCATATATGTGAAACTTTATCCATTTCCCCTCCCGCTTTCTTTTATTATATAAAATAAGGAGAGGGAAAAGTAGATAAAGTCTCTGATGTTGAAACGGGCTGAGATTTTATCATTTTAATGTTTCCCATCTCCTCTACTATTTGTTCAGAAAATCACTGATATCAGTTTGATGTATTTTGACTCAGAAGAGCTTAATTTATCCCAGGTCCGATTAGTGATGCAAACAAAAATAAGAAGAGCCATATCATGATCCAATTATGTAGGCAACAACAACTGAAAAAAAATCGGTATGCATTAAAACTAAATCCAAGTAAAAGCTTAGAAAGACAATGATCAGTGTGCCTGTACGTTTATTGAAAATTTTCTATTTTGGTCACATTTTTCAAACATGGTTATGTATCAACTGAAGAACGGGTATACTAAACTTTGGTAATAAAGAAGCAGCTCTAGCTCTTTGTAATTTGTATGAAGTATTGTGATTTATCCCTCACTTTAACCAAATGGGATAAATTTCTTTGCACAATTTCTTTATGAAATATCAGGGAAACCTGATAGTAATGGAGGGATTAGGGTAAGTAGATATTGTTGACTTTATTAAAATCTTGAATAGTTACATATTTTTAAAAAACATGCTAAAGCAGCAAAATCAAATGATTTTTGGATTTCTTAAAACTCATGATCAGATTGAAAACTAGGTGAAAAAAATACTGTTTGATTTTGAACCATAATCACCGTCATTTAATGTTTTTTCCATTGGGAGACAATTCCCAATATACTCTCATATGTGCACTTGGCATTCGAGCCACTGCAACATAGAACTTCAGTGCCTTTTTTTCCCCCCGCCTTGACATTGCTGTGTTATTGTCACCCAGCATAGCCATCTGGTGCTGTCAATGCAAGGATGGGTTATCTTGTAATTTGTACATTGTCTTTTTTTATTAACAAACCAACCATGCTGTGTGAAGCAAATTGTAAAACATGTTCAGTTGCTTGTGTAAAAGACCACAGAAATGAATTGTAAATTAAGGAAAGCAGAGAACCGCGGAACAGAAAGGGGTTACTGCTATGCTATCTGACATGTATATAGACGTTGTATTAAGAATGTAAGCTGTTTTTTTAAATGTAATTGCAGTTTTTCTGTGCTACAAGAAATCTAATCTATACTGAAAATGTGCAGTTTGAGTTAATCTGTGTTGGTCACTTAGTTTATTTTTGAAAAAGACAAGGGTAATTTTCGTGATTAAAAAAAGATCTCATGGTAACTTGTTCAGTAAATAATAATTTATAGAATTTTCAAACAAATACTTAATTCTTTCAATGTCCTTGTGATCTTAAGTAAGTATTATTTTCCCTGTTTTTACCAATGGAAAAACAGAGGAAGAGAGGTAAACTGATTTGCTTTAGGTGGGACTCAGCCAGGATTACAACTCAGAAATTCCCAGCTCCTAGTCTGATGATTAGACCACTAGCTAATGGCTCTGCAGTTTTAGGCCAGGCAGATCCTTGGCTCTTGGGTATGTTGGTAATGGGTTGTGCAGAATAATGGAGAGTTCTGTTTTTTGTCAAAGATTTCTTAAGTGCAGGACCACTTTCTTAATCTGTTGATGAATCCTTGGAGTGGCTTTTGGGACAATAACTCGCTGTCTGTGTTAGAAGTCAGTTCATCCAGTTAAACAGGGTTCTAGCACTATTTTAGAATGGCTAGGCATTTCCTGAAGGGCTGATCGTTCCACCCTAGTGAACCTTGATGCAGAAATGGGACCCCAGTAGGCATGTGTATGAAAACAGTTTAATTAAAAGAGATTGTACTATACATGATAAAGCTGCAGAGCTTGTAATACCTTTAATTTGGTCTCAGAGTCGCAGAGTGTTAGTCTGTATCTGCAAAAAGAACAGGATTACTTGTGGCACCTTAGAGACTAACAAATTTATTTGAGCATAAGCTTTTGTGGGCTATAGCCCACTTCATTGGATTCATAGAATGGAACATATAGTGAGGAGATATATATATATACATGTTCTCTGTGTGTATATGTATCTCCTCACTATATGTTCCCTTCTAGCCCACGAAAGCTTATGCTCAGATAAATTTGTTAGTCTCTAAGGTGCCACAAGTACTCCTGTTCTTTTTTTAATTTGGTCGTTGACCTACAAAACTAAAACTGATATTAATACTTCATTACCCTGGCAAATTTTTTGTCCTGGTTTGGATAAGTACATCTTCAGATCCCTACGCATGCAGGTGTAACATTTTTGTTTTCTTTAACTTTACATAACTAATTTCTTAAAAAGATATCTGTGTTCACTGGTATTGCTTTCATATCAAACTGGTATAAATTTAAGGTGAAAATGTGTAGCTACATGCCTAACACTCCCCTTTGTGATAGCCTTTTGTTTTATTGGGGTGGCTGAAAATATTTCACTTCAGTTTCATTTAGCAATTATTTGTCCTTAACTCAAAGTATAGAAAAAGTAAGGACACATCTGCATTTAAAAAAATTGACCGCAGCAATTATATGGGAGTGCTAAATGCCCCAAATAAGAATTATAGAAGCCCTGAGCACATAAGTGGCTTTAAATTTATTTTTCAGACGGTATACAAATGTCAGTATGATTATGGCGTATGCCACGGTGATTTAAAACAAACAAACTTATTAAAAAATTGGTAGTGGTGGGGCTTGATTTTAAAAACTATACTGTACATTATAGAAAATAGTTTTTAAAACTGATTTTATGCTGTAGAGAGAGTTTTAATAAGTGGCCAAACATATTAAGTTGTGCATCAGTATTAGATTTTATGTCGGATGTTGCATTTAAAATTAGCGATTCTTTTCTTTGCTGCATTCCGAACTAGCTTGTAAGGGAAAAAGACTAGCATGTCATGCCACTGTTACACATTCTAATTTCCAAGATTGTGTTTTTAAAATGGGAAAGAGAGAGGGGGAAGAACTTCCCTAAAAGATGGTGGTTCTCCCTGAAGTTTGTTTATTATAGAGCTGATCTCTTTCTGGCAATTATTTTTTTTCCGACTCTCGTCGGATTTTAAACATTTAATGACAAACACCCACACATCTGCTGCCGTTGATGCTAATTTACTTCGTTATCTGATTATTAATGTTGACTTGAATGTTATTTTAAGGCCCTCAACTCTGTTTTTCCTTGTAGTGCCTCTTACAAGGCATTGCCAGAGCATTTCAAAAAGGAAAACTATACTGTCTAACTTTTCAAAATCTGTCCATATTAAAAGTGATAGCAGCATGTGGATGCTATATTTACTGCAGTTACTGCATGAAGGGCCTGATCCTGTAAACACTTGCCTCCATGGGTAGTCACATTGATGTCAGTGGGGCTACTCACATGAGTAAGTGTTTGGATGTTGTGGTCCTCATCAGCATGTTTGTTACCTTAGAGTTCAGCATACCTTCAGGGGCCTTGCAAACAGTTATGAAAATTATTTTATTTACCTTTATTTTAAATCTTAATAGCATGATATACACTGTACTTGTTGATAATGAGTTTTCATCTAATTTTTGTGCATTTTTCCCCTTTACATGAAGACCTTACCTGTTTGGAGCAGGATGTTTTTCCATAAAAGCTCCTTGGTGAGTTCTGAGTTCAATCCCAGCATGCCTATAATTCATTTGGTGTACGCACTGAAAATAACTTTACGTTCAAATTGTTTTTTTTTACTGCATGGGCTGATCCATAGGTGGAAGCACTGTATACTTATCACCTACTTTTAAACTATGGATAAATATTTGCCATCATGTGCACTATGTTTCTCTCATGATATTTAATATGTTAAAGCAGACATTTTAATTAATATTTGAAGTAGGGAAATTTAGTTTTTAAAGTAGCAGAGACGTTAGAAAAGATTAAAAATAATCCAGTTAGGCAAAGTTGTATACCGTATCTGTTCTAAAAACATAATCTCTCTCTCTCTAATATATATATATATACACACACACACACATACACAGACACTTCCCACAATGTAGTGTCTAAACTCTTTCCTTGCTTATGGACAGAAGACACCAGCTACTATGGGTTTCTCTGTAGTAAGTCAAATTAGGTAATAATAAAATACAAAACTAAGAGAAATGAAATAGTATTATAGTGACTAACCATTTCCTACTCAGGAAGCCACTTGAAATGATGAAACATTTTTAAGAACACTAAACAGACATTCAGAAGTTCTTATCATTGTGTCAAAAGACATGTTGTTTCTTAATAGTCAGCACATTTTTGTAATAAAATGTTTTAAACATTTAACATTGCAGCATATTGCCACAACCAGCTTAAAAAATACTATACAGGCATGGAAGCATTAAAAGTAATCATAAGAAGTTATTCTGTGCAAGAGACTGGTGCAACCGCACTTGCAGTATTGTGTACCCTCCTAGTTACCTTATTCTAAAAAGAGTATGATCAGGCGCGTACTGATTTAGTTAACTAGAATGATATGCGGATGTGGGGATTTTAGACAGAAAATTTCAAGAGCTATTGGGGACTACGTACTGTAAGTGTGTAGTGATTGATATATGCAGCTCTCATTACCACTAATAGGAATTGTTCACATATATCTCTGTTACAGACAGATCAGAATATTATCCCTCAATCTGTATTCTGTGGAAAAATGGGGCTTAAGAGCCTCACAGTCTACAGCATTCTTAACAGAATGGAAAAGATAGATACTGAACTAGCTCAAATACAAGAATAATGGAGCTCCAATTTCTATTAAATAAGGGCTAAGAACAAAAGGAAATAACGTGGAATTTCCTTATAGTGGGGATAGTTACTATGGGAGGGTTATACTAGTGTCTATACTGTAGCATCAAAATAGTTTTTTAAAATATAAATAAATTATGAAAGCATTTGTGCTGCAGATATTATGAGAAATAATAACTCAAAGTACTGGAGAGTTCAAGATAGGCCCTTTTGGGGTAAAATAACCTGTGTTTTTGCATACATACTGAAATTATCTTCCTAAGATTCATTTGTAAATGTAGTTTTCCATGTAGTTGAGCATTCCATCTGATAGTTTTCCTCTATTAACTGTACAGGCATCAGACAAAAAGTTTTGAAGGTGGATTATCTAATAAATGGATGCATCAGTAGCCTAGATTCATAAAGCAGGCTCCCCTAGCTTCAACAAAGCCAGTCATAGACACTTGTCAACCAGAAATGATTTTAGAGTGAAACAAGATTAAAAGACCTAGATTAAAGAGAGGAATATATGAAATATAATAGACTTTAAAATCATTGCTTGTCTTTTACAAGACTCTTTTGTGGTCTGTTTGATGCCAGTGTTGGTGCACAAGAAAATAGACTTTACTTGCCTACACAGACATTGGGACAAAAAAAATACACTTGGGGGCAGGGAATGAAAAAGAAGTAGGGCATGTTGTTTCCATTAAAATCTTAATGAGACTTCAAATTATGTCGGCAAAATGAGCAAAGATTTGACAGTTTATTGTCTGTTGAATTTAAGAGCCTGTAAATATTTTTGGGGTAGTTTTTCTTCTTTGCTCCATGGAATGGAAACTGGGATCATGTCTTTGTTTTTTAGGCAAAACACTATAAACTGCCGCAATTTATTTACAACATTTCCAATTTTACATCACCATGGGTTATTCTTGAGAGAGGGACAATTTTTGAGTATTCTTACAAATGTAACTGTAAATTTCATGCACTGTTTTCCTGCCAATACTTTGAAAGACCTCATTTACCAGTTTGTTCACTAATTTATTGTTGATATATCCTTTTCCTTCAAAAATTAAAATACATTAACATTTTAGAGATTTCAGTTGTTCACCAATCTGTAGGTTGCAGATAATAATTGTCAGTTGTTGTCTTTGTTAATGCAACAAACATGAAAACTTATTCTTTGGTAACATAATTCTAAACAGGTAGAATGAGACTAATTAGTCCAAACACAATGTAACTTGTAGATCAGTTCTATTATATCATATGTATATAAATTATCTCTTTGACCTAATTAGTAGATTTTAATCTCCTAGATTAAAGCTAAAAAACATATAGTGATTCAATATGAATATCTTACCTTTTTTTCTTTTTAAAATGAATTTTTAAAGAATTTAATGTAACGATTTCATGTATGAAACTACAGTTTTAAGACTCACATTTAAAAGGGTAACATTTATTTTTCAGACGGATGTAGCTTTTTGATGCCTGTTTTTGGTACTGTATAATTGTCTGCTTAGATAAAAAATATTTTACTACTTATAATTCAGTTTAACTCTTTCACACAACAAAACAAAACAGAAATTCCGAATGTTTAACTTAGTATCACCGCTATGATCCTTTTAGAAACACTTTGACGGTGATGCAACCAAAAAGACATTTGTAGAAGTTAAGCCTAAGGATTTGTTACAACAATCAGCAATTATCTTTAATTTTTAAAATAATCATTTTTCCTGTTACACTGTAGGCATGAAGAAAGCCTACATTTTATTTCTCAAAGTCTCTTCTTTGCAAGATCTGAGGAAATGAGGCCTTTCTCTTGTTTGTCAACTGCTTTCTCTTTTAAGGCCTTTTCTAAAGCAATTGCTCTTCTGATTTTTCCCAGGACATGTGCAAACCTTGCATGCATTTAAATGAGATATAGGTTGTCATACAGGAACATTCAGATTCAGGAAAGCATTACTATTTGAGGACAGCACCTTGTCTGGCTATGCCAAAAGGACAGGAGACATTTGACATGGGTTTAATCAGGCCAAAACTTTATAAATAGATGTCTGGGTCTACCTGGCAGATAAACATGTACAGTGCAAGTACCCCCATGTTTATTCCGTAATTACCCGGAGGGCTTTTACCAGCTCCCCATCTTTTTCCCTCCAGGTCACTCCATGTTAAAGGTGCAGGACAGTCACTAATATGTGTTTAACTTTAAATTGAAGTCAATGAGACTTTAGTACTGTCCTGAATAGAGAGAGATTTAAGTGTGGGCTTAACTGCTCCCCTGAATCAGGACCTAAATTTCTGGGGAAATTAAATATTTATTGTGCATCTTTGATACTACTCAAAAAGTAGGGTACTTAATTCTTTTTTGACATTTTAACTGGTGAACTCATGAACATTTTCAATTTTAGTCTTCTACTAAGTGTAATATGAAATTATTTAAGGCACAGTTTCCTAGTGGTTAGTACATTGGACTGGGGACAGGAATTCCTGTGTTCTGTACCCAACTTGATTGCTGTTTCAAAAAAAAATTCCTCACATTTCTTTGCTTCTCTGTAGGACAAATTTGGCTTTTAACAGGAGATTTGCTGCTGTTTTCAATTGGAGTAAGAGCAGGGCCCAGTGCTTGTAGAGCACTCGAAGATGTGGAATATAGGGTCCTGTCTTTCACTACTAATTCAGACAAACCTGCATTAGAGTTAAAGCAGGGTGAAGTTTTATTATTGTGCTAAATTGTGCTCCTGAGATCCACATGCAGAGGGGATCCTATTCACATACATCTCCCTCCCATGCATAAAGGCAGTGTCTTCCCCAGACCTGAGGCCAGACCTAAGAAGGGTTTTGTGTGGTAAAAGGTGCAGGCTGGAGGACATGCATTATCTCACTGGCCCCCACCTCCATACCCCTCCTCCTGCTTGCTGCAGAGCTCAAGGTGAAAACAAAAAGCATCCAGAGTCAGTACTCCATTTCCATAGGGCCTTACCGCACCCTGCTGCTGGCTGCTAGAGTGGCTCCATTGGAGCCAGAGCATGGTGAAGTGGTGTGAGGGGCCCAGGACTGGTGTGGATGAAGGTAGATGGCCCTGCTCTCTTGTAGATCCCAGGAATCTACAGGGTTTGTGAATTGGGCCTACAGCCTGTTAATTTGGAGGGGCGGGTGAGAATACTCCCCAGTCCCACCAATGAAATAATTAGGAAGAAGTCTCCATCAGAGAGAACCTCGAAGAGATGTTCTCCACTTTTTTTCCTTTTCTGCAGATTGGCCCACAGGACAGGGGTTATGGGTCCCGTTGTTATTAGTCGTGTCTTTTTGCTTTGCTGGTCCATGTACAGTAGTTCAAAAAGACCCAGACCTGGAAAAATAGGATCTTTGATCTTGTTGGTATCTGTTAAATATAGTGCAATCATCTGTCAAGGTGATGCATTGAAAATAAGGACAATGTATACTTTATACTCATTAGTTTCCCATCTTGTTTTGTAAACCGATTGATTCTTTTTTTAGCTTTATCGTGGCGCATCATATCCCTTGTAATAAAAATTATGGTTTAATGTGTTGAAAGTTATTATACTTTAAATATTCATTTAAATTAATTTTTTTAACGTGATACCATTTGGCTTATAATTTCAGTACTCAAAGAAATTTATGAGGTGTCGACAGGTTAAGGGGGAGTAAAGAGCAGGAGTTCACAGTAGAAACAAGTTAGTCACCACCTATCGTCACCATTCTTGTTTTGTTATCATTTATGAAGCTTGGAAAGTTGATCATGTACACATAATAATTAGGATTTATAGTTTCCAAGAAGATGTTAAAAAATTCACAATTACATGAATATGTATTTCTCTACAGTTTTACCGCATATCAGTTTTGAAAACCATTGAATTCTGGAAGTCCTTTAAGGGAAAGTAGTTTGGGAATATATTAAAGAAAACTCTCTGGTAAATTGAGAGTGGGGGTAACATTAAAGATTCCAGTGTTATAAAGATTTCCAGTATGGATTTGTTGACATCGTTATAATTTTTTCAGAAATATGTCTAAACCCAATATGATACACATTTTTTTTAACAGTACTAAGTTTAACCACATGAGAACCATGTTTTACAAGGTCTCTACTTTCTGTCTACAAAACATCATTCTTGAACAGAAAATGTTTTGGCACTGAAAACCAACACTTAAAAGCATGCCTTGAAAGATGCATGTTGTAAAGATATGGTGTAAATATAATGTAGTTTATATAATTTCCTTTAAATGTGCTTATATTTGTTTTTGGACAAGCATAATTCTTTGGCTGCTGGGTGGAAAACGCCTCTATAGAGGTTTTCTTTTTTTATGATTAGAAGACCAGTTACACTGCTGTAAATTCATAAACCTCTACTGAAGCCAATTAAGTTATTCCAAGAGTTAAACCGGTGTAACTGAGAGCAGAATTTGGCCCAGAGTATATTTCCCTCTTTTCCTGTCTTTCATGCATATGTTCCCCCCCAAAATATTTTTGTTGTTCTCAGATTTTACTATGAAAATATTCACAATTATCTGCAAAACTGGTGACAGGAAGAAATTAATACATCTTGATCGTACTCACACTCAATTTTTGCTTCATATGCAACTAGTCATATGCAAGTTACTGTCATACCAGACTCTCCTATTTCTATATGAAATACAGTCATGTATTGTTTGAGGTGTATTTCAATAAATAGCAATTCTCATATGTGCATACATTTAAGCTTCCACTTCCATTTCTGCAAGAGACACTCTTCGTGTGTTAATAATCTATTGATACCTTTTCATTGGAACTTAAAGCACTAAAAAGTAGTGATTGATACATTGTTTGTTATAGAAGTGATAGAAAATCTTGCTTTTATAAGCTATTTTTAAAAAGTATCAAAATCTAGCAAACATTTTAATATTTCAATGCCAGTTCTAATATTTTAATGTAGATTGTAATAGTTCCTTTGGAAACAAGGCTGTTTAACAATCTATAGCTGGGAACTTTTTAGAGCACAGATTTCTGACCCAGTAGTCTGTAATTAGAGTTGTAACAATCTGATATATCAAGTGCTATGTGGTAGATTAGTAATAGGGTTATTGATACAATAAATTATAATTGCTCCTATGGGGCTTTCTGGTCTTTCACAGATGCAAGAGGGGTAGGGGCCTGATCAGAAACCCGCAGAAGTCCCCGGGAGTCTTTCCAATGACTTTTGTGGCTTTGGCACAGGCCCTAAGTCAGTGTAATGCGTCTTTTGAGAGATTTTTCAAAACAAAACATTCTCCTATGTGACCACAGACTAGCAGTGTGAGTGACATGCAACAAGCCGCTTAACCTCTCTGTGCCTCAGTTGACCCATCTGTGAAACAGGCATAATACAGTCCCCCAGGGGTGTTAGGAGACTATACTACTGTTGTCTATAAAGTCCTTTGAAATCTTTGCCTGAAAATGCAGTATAATTACAAACTATTAATC
Source organism: Chelonoidis abingdonii (assembly GCF_003597395.2). Classification (NCBI taxonomy): domain Eukaryota; kingdom Metazoa; phylum Chordata; order Testudines; family Testudinidae; genus Chelonoidis; species Chelonoidis abingdonii. The sequence goes on from NC_133788.1 coordinate 18,398,696, forward strand.
TTTTCTCTCAATCTTAAAAATGACAAAGCCCATTTCCCTCAATATGTTCTAGAAAAAATATTCACTCCTTGGATGAGTTCTTGTTGCAGGTACTTGTTCCCTTCCCCCATCCACCCCGCCCTCCCTCAGCTGAATTTTAAATGCTTGGAAATAATGGCATGACATGCTCCAGGGACACTACTTCATTTCCTATCACACTCCAGCGTCACTGTGTACCCAGGAAGGGCTGGAAGGGCTTGATCCTTCTCTGTTGATGTCAGTGAGCATTTTGCCATTGACCTCAAGGGGAGCAGGATCAAGTTTTAAACAAGACTAGTAGAGATATGGGAGGATGAGAATGCCTTTGGGAGGGTAGAGCCTATCCATGCAGGGGCAGAGAAGGCTGTTTGAAGCCCAGCTCAAGGAATCCTCCTTGTTATGTTTGCTTTTGCTTATGGTAACTTGATTTTTTAATGATGTTGATTGAAATTTGCTTCCGTTGAAATAAATCCTTGCTGGTTACTGCTGGTTCATTTCTGCTGAGCCACATCACCTACCTATAAGTGGTTAATAGTACAAAAAATGCTGACTAATATGAACGAAGCAAGTACCTTTATAATTACACACCGGATTAGGGTTGTTTTATTATCCGTTGTTTTTCTGTTTGGTTTTCTGCCACTTGAGCCCATGATAATGCAATAAAAATAGGGTCTTGCTTATACCTTTGGGGTTGAAGATCACATCGTTCAAAAATTCAGAGGAATGAGAACAGAGAATATGATAAATTCAGTGCTCACGGGAAGGATGGTGTTTTGTGGAGTAACAAAGCCAGCAAAGAAAGTAAGCAAAGGGGGGAAGGTGGCAGTACAAAGGCGTACAAGAGAAACAGAAGTAGAGAGAGGAATGAAACAGACAGATGAAGGCGAAGGGGGACTGGGATTGTGGGGAAGGAGAACGCTGGGACTGTGGTAAAGGGAAAATAGCATCTCAGGCAGCCCTTTTATTTTGTGGTTAAATTAACTGAGGAAATGAAACAATTCTCCAAAAATGATTCTGAATGCATGTAAAACCGAACATAATCCTCCAGTGTTGGGGTCTTAATTAATTTCCAGATTCCTGGTTTAGATTGGCCTTTGATCAATTTCACCCAGGCAAAATGATAAAAACACATGTTTCTTAAAGGATACAAGAAGAAAAAACATTGAATGGTATCGTTACTGAACCTAATTACATACCATTGGATCTGCTACATGCACTCTATGGTGTCCCAGAGGACAGCATTTCTTAATTTCATTCTGTGCACTAGTGTTTTTTACATAGCATTGTTATTGTACATGTTGTCTCCATTGCCTTGTATCCGCTGCATGTTCCTTCCTCTTGTCTCCCTGCCCCCATCCCATTTCTCCCACAGTGGAATTGAAACCAAACATAGATCGCTCTGCACTGCAGAACGTGTTAGCATTGTTTGTAAGTGTCTCTTCTTTAAAAATGCAAGAAAATGGAAGCCAGCTAAAGAGATTGACCCAGAATCTAGACTTTCTTTCCCCAGAGACTCGATTATAAGATGTGTAAAAATGTTTGTATTCAATCTGGAAGCTGTTCCTGATGATTGCAGATATGCAATACTGAGTCTTTCAAACAATTTAAACAATTCTGCATTATTAGACAGTCCTGTTCGTAAAGGTCAGTAGTTAAGGAACACTTGGGGCCTGATTTTCAGAAACTGTAAGCACTTGCAATTTCAGTTGAAACTAGTGGCAGATGGAAGTGCTCAGTAATTCTGAAAATCAGGGCCTTGGGACTTGGAATGAAAGTTGAGTGAGGGACCTCTTGGCTCACTAGTAAATGTAACTTTGAGAGTTACCTTGTGTTAATTTTCCTTTGTTTTTATTTTAAGCAAAACCAAACCAGCTCCACAGATTTCACCTAGTAAATCTGTGGGAGGAGAGTTTTTTGTTGCTGCAGTCTTCGGCGCATCAAGATCCTGGTTTGCAAACAATCCAGGTCTAAAAAGAGAAAAAGGTTTGTTTGTTAGAAAATAATTAGGTTTGATTTTTTTGTATTTATCTTGGTTTTGGTTTATCTCATTATAAAATAGCTCCTGACCAAATACTGTGTATCTGTTCTTTTTACTTATTAATTATCTTTGCAACTATATATGGTGTCTGTCAAACTTCTGGAAGTCACTGGAAACTGAGGGCATCAGGAGTGTGCCATTACGATACAGGACCTATTTACCAGAAAATAAAAATTGCAAAATGAGTCAATGACTTTATGTAATAAAGTAATGACCACAATGTCACATGTGATCCAACGCTGTTCAGAGATGCCTCTGATGTGCTACTCAGGAGTGGCTGTGCAGCCATTTTGGAAGCTGCTCCATATTTCTAGGGTGAAGTACCTGTCGGAAGTAGCTACCTATACATAGATTTGGTATTACGTGACTACCCAAACACACCCCATTCCTAGGAGGCAGTCAGGGAACCCACCCCACTTCATTGCCATGGATGGTGATTGGTCCTATGTGAATGTCAGGGAAGAAAGGAGCTTACTCTGTGCTTCACTTCCCCATACCGCTCCAGAATCTGCCCTCATGATGTTAATTTGACATGGTCAACCACGAACATTTATAAAAAGGGCATTTTTTATTAAATTTAGGAAAGCCACTGCTATTGTAGATATTTTCAGTTTCTGCTATTCTGTTGTAATAATAGATGTTTTCTATGTTTTCTTGCCCATAGACCAATCAAAACAGTTTGTGGTGGAATCACTGTATATTATCAGTTGTTACGGTACCGTGGTAGAACATGTATTGGAACCACGTCCACTCAGCGCTGCTCCGAAGATCAGTGATGACACTCCTTTGGAAATGGTGACCTGTCCGAGAGCCAGCTGGACATTGGTTAGGTAGCTCATCCCTTTGCATTGCTCTTCTCTTTGCCCTTGAAAATTCAGCACACGCTGAGCCCATTTTAGGAAGGTGGTGAATGACCTCAGCCCACATTGACTTCAGTGGGAATTGAGGGTGTTCAGCTCCATCCAGCACACCAAGCAGGATTGAACATTTGATAAGCACCAAATCCAGATCTTTTGGAAGTCAGTAGCAAAACCTTTTATGACTCCAGTCAGATCAGAAATTGGTCCTATATTTTTGATAAACAAAGCATGAAATTCTACCACCCCATCTAGACAGACAGTCAATCTACACAAGTTTAGAGTTAGCTGTTGAATGGTCTAATTTCCTTTAAAATAATCAAATATAATTTAGCTTCTTTTTATTACAAAGAGTAGAAACAGTTAATTATTCTATCAGTGAAAATATAGTATTGAAGTTCTGCACTGAGATGTTGACTAGAGTGTGCAACATACAGCAAGAAGCTAGGCAAGACTTCCTGTAAGTAGTTGAATGTAGAATCTTATCAATCATAGTTGAAGAAATTAGTCTTGGCTTGTGGAATAAAACAAACAGAAATTGATGAGAAAATATTGTCAGTGCTGTCAACATTTTAAAATATTTTCCCATTGATTTTTGTAGGCTCCGATATTCTTGAGTACTACTCATTCCTGGACTGGATTAATCAATATTTGATTTACCAAGCTATTTAGGAGTGGCCAGCCCTAATTAAAATTACAACACAGTCTTCTATACCATTATTGTTGAAATGAGCAGGTTGTAATGGAATTGCAAATTCTAATTGAATCAATAGTCAATAACTTTACACAGCTCTGTTTTCACAGTTATGTAGCTGCTTGTTTTCCTTTACAGAACAGTAGAAACTGTAGTATAAGAAAACACAGATGTTCCCCAGGTTCTGTTGTGTGTTAATATTAAACAGTGCTAGTATGACATAGAGTTGTTCTAACATTCATTCACCAACATGTTCTAAACTGTCTTGGTCCCTTTTTGTGTTCAGTATATAGTACTATCCGGAAAAAAGTGTCTGCACCTAACAGTCTGTATGAGTTGGTCACACTTTTCAACTGACTGCTGTGTATTGCAGTGCTTGAATAAGCTAATTTAAACAATTATAAACATTCTGCAAGCTCATGATCACACAGACACCGATTTACATTCTCTGTATTAGCTTAAATATTAATATTCTTGTGTCCTCAGAACTCCTCAGTGGAATGAACTGCAACCACCATTTAATGCAAACCATCCATTGCTTCTAGCTGCAGATGCAGTGCAGTATTATCAATATCTGCTCGCTGGCTGTAAGTAGTTTAGCACTTTTTGTCTTTTTGTACGTTCAAGTTTAATATGAAATGGTGACTTTCTAAAACAATTTCTTAACTTACATTCTTGAGACAAGATAGCATTGTTATCAACAAGCCTTTCTTAAAAAAAAAATCCAGTGTGCAAATACTAGTGACTGGGGAATGTTTATTCTGTAAGGCAATGGATGTGGAACGAATGATGATTTAGACACTTTTCAACATGAAAGATTCAATCAAATACAATTTTAGAAGTGTAGCAGCATGCTGAAATTTATGTAGTTAAAAGTTATGTTAAATGCAGGGCAGCTGCACAGGGCACCAGGAAATTTGGGGCACCTGCTCCGCCTGTTCCCCATGGACCCCGCCCCTGCTCTGCCTCTTCCCCATGGACCCTGCCCCTGCTCCACCCCCACCATGCCTTTTCCCATCCCTACTTCGCCCCAGCCCCACCCCCAGCCTGCTCTGCTCCCCTGGCTCCCAGCCGCGCCGGTGGTGAGTGCTGGAGCATGGTTCCCCCTTGCCTCCCAAGTAAGTTCCGCCCCCAGAGAGGCCTGGGGTGGGGGCTGCATAGGGCACCAAAATGGCTATGGATGGCCCTGGTCAAATGTCTCAACATTTCCATTACAAGTTCCTATTTTAATGAAAATAGCCATTTGTAGCTCAACTAGAAAAATTTGCTACAGGTTAAAAATATGCCATAAAAAGTAGAGCTGTCAATTATTCGCAGTTAACTTAAGTGATTAACACAAAACAAATTAACTAGATTTTTTAAAAAGGTACGATTAATCACAGTTTTAATCACACTGTTAAAAAATTATAGAATGCCAATTTAAATTTGAACGCAGAATACAAAGTGTAAAGAGCTCACTTTATATTATTATTTTTTATTACAAATATTTGCACTGTAAAAAATATAAAAAATAGTACTTTTCAGTTCACCTCAAACAGGTATTGTAGTGCAATGCTTTTTCTACGTTTGTAAGTTGCACTTTCACAATATATTTTTTTTCAGCATAACTGCACTCAAAAACAAAATAATTAAAAACTTCAGAGCCTACAAGTCCACTCTGTCCTACTTCTGGGTTAACCAGTCACTAAGACAAACATGTTTGTTTACATTTACGAGAGAGAATACTGCCCGCTTCTTAGTTACATCACCTGAAAGTGGGAACAGGTGTTCGTGTGGCACTGTTGTAGCTGGTATTGCAAGGTACATCTAAACATGACAGGGCATCTCCTAAATGCTTTCTTGAGTTGCCCCATTGTGTCCAAATGCAGGAGAATATGTAGTGTATCTTATCTTTAATTGTGAATGTTCTGTTTTCAACATACCATGTGACAACCTTTATTTACTGGTGGGTTTCTTTGAGTGGGTCCTGAAGAGGAATTGGGGAGCACATCTCTGGTGTTCTGGTTGCTTAGAACTGAAGGAAGCAGTTCTGTGGAAAGAATTTTGTTTACTTCAGTATGGGATCAATTGCAGAGTTTTCATTCAACTAAATGTACTCATAGTGATAGAGTATTAGGTAGGGTTTCATGTAGATCTGAATTCAGACAATAAGAGAGAGCTTCATACACCCCAGAGGTGAGTGCAAGCCAGAGAGAATACCCATGTGGTCTCCTAAGATCTTCAGGCTCCTACAGCCTCTTGCTTTCTGTTGCTTGTATTTACTTTCCCTCATGAGTTGGGTGCTTGCTGACAACTCAGCTTGTCAACATTCTTCCCACTCCCCTGGAATTCCTGATTGCTGGGCTATTTGTAGCCCAAATCTCAAGCGGCTGCTTTCCTCTAGAATCTTGGCAGCATTTCCAGAGATGTCTGGCCACCTGCTACAAACTGTGTGAGATCCATGACCTCATCTCTGGGAGCAAACATATGTTGCATTGTATGTTCAATAACATTACATGCATTTTCTTTTCTTTAGTATAATACAAAATGGGGGATGATTATGGGAAAACAGTGAGTCTCTATTTTCTCAATTGGGTAGCCGAGATTCAAATGATAAAATAATCATCTTGAAGTCATATGAAGAAGAAACTCTTTGCACAGGTAAGGATGCTCATGGGGAAACTAGACCCTCTGCTTAATTGACAGTGCAAACAATGCCAGCGTGTTTAAGCAATTAAAAATGTAAAAAGTGGATATCTGGGTCAAAGGATTATAAGTCTGAAACGTGAGTGGTAAAGCAACACTGGCACCAAGTTAGAGATATTACCTCTATCTGTCCATTTGTTGCATGGTTTCTGGAACTCAGAATATTGGAGAGGATTATTTTGGTTGGGAGAATGTTCAGAAGGCATAGTAATTTTTTGCTTTAATTCTCCATACATTTTATTCTGTACTTTATATTGTATTTTCTAAATGCAATATCCTTTCATATTTAAGGTGAATGTGTGTTAGCTCTGATAGTTCAAAATGTTGTTCACCCATAAGGGATGTGTTTTCTGAGGTCCAGTCTTAAAAATCCAGTCAAGAATTATGACTGTGAAATTTTCATTTTGTTTCATTTGGATGTGTGAATTGAGTGACATAGTGAATGCAATTGGGAGATTATAATTAGGGTGAGAAAACAGCGATGTAAGTGGAAATAGTAAAGAAATTGTCCGTCCTGGGAAGGAGAGTGGGAGAGGAGGATGTAGAACTACCTCATAATCCACAAACAGAATAAATATGATGCAGCCTGGTAAACAAAATTCTACCTTTGTTCCACAGAAAAACCCTCATAAGAGTAATTTTTGTTTACATCTCAGGGGCTGATAAACACTGACATTAACTTTTCACCTCCCTTTTTTACAGGTATAGTGCCTTTCTATTTAATGTCAAATTTACTGTTTTGTAGGGGGTCAGCACAAGTCCTGTACACTGTTTAAGTCCTAGTTAAACCTTCAAAATAGGGCTTACATGGGATTTTGTGCTTGCTCTCTGTAGGAGTGAGTTTCATCTTAATTAAGGAAGAATTACTAATGTTTTTATTAGATCAGTTTGGAATTCTGCTACATGAAAATCACTAGGGAAGTATAGAGATTGAATTGTTAAATTCTGTATCTAATTTATGTGTGAAAACTGAAAAAGTACAGACTATAATCTAATATTTTTACAACACAGGCAGTAAAGTGGATGCATTAATCCAATCCAGTATTTTGATAGCAGACCCACTGCAGTGTATAGTCTATTTGCAGCAGACATCTTTGGAATTATCTGGTGAAGGTTGCTATGGAAAGGATGACCAAGTTGTAAATTAGTACTGCTTTTGCAAGAGCAGAGAACAATATAAAACCTTTCACCACCCAGAGAAATTACATTGAAAATGATTTCATAGTAGAGAGAAAATGCTAATGAACACAGAACATGAATTTGAGGTTTGTAAGAACAGAGAGATTTGATTTAATCTAGTTTATGAACTCAAGGAAAAATTGTTAATTTGAACAAGTTTTATTTGGAATAAAAAACTCTGGATGGAATAGATACATTGCCCCAGTTCCCATAAACAATTTGGCAAGAGCAAATTTCAGACTAGTACTACAAACTGCTACTTAGGTGGTTAGATTTGATCGCCTTTCTTTGGACAGCATTCCCTTTGGAAGACGTTGTTCATATACATCATTGTGGGAACACAGCTCCTTTACACAAATTACTGGTATATGTTATGCTGCATGAAAGCAAAGGAAAACATAGAGAAATAGGGCAAAACTGCACAAAAATGAGTGCATGAATCGTGTCTCTTTCAGCCACAATAGCTTCTGTAATACACAAGCAGCGTCTTGCTGGGATTTGGCAATGTGTTATTTTCAAATAAAAGTACATGGGGCCTGATTTGTTTGAGTCTGAGGGATTCTTGTGAGGGAGCATGTTGGTTATGCACTATTTAGGATATTCAGCTTAGAGAGGTCAACATTTTAAAACGTAAATGTCTAAAACTAGGCTCAGAGGTAAATATTCATGGGTGCCAAATACCCATAGCTTCGACTGATGTCAACAAGAGCTCTCACTATTCATCCCCACCGACATTCAGGCCACTTATTTGAGTGACTAAATCTTGAGTTGTGTTCCTAGCTCTAGGTGATGAGTTTGTACTTTTTGTCCCTAGCCTCCAGTAGCTCATAGTGCAGAGTAACTGGTTAGTTTCGTAACACAGGGTGAGATAATTGCTTATGCACAGTATGCTCATACTTTTTTATAGTTTTGATACCCTGAAATCTTTTTAATATAATATATGGAGATATACCTATCTCCTAGAACTGGAAGGGACCCTGAAAGGTCATAGAGTCCAGCCCTCGCCTTCATTAGCAGAACCAAGTACTGATTTTGCCCCAGATCCCTAAGTGGCCCCCTGAAGGATTGAACTCACAACCCTGGGTTTAGCAGGCTAGTGCTCAAACCACTGAGCTATCCCTCCCACTGGAGGGAAATCTGCTTCTTATGCATCTTTTTCTGGTGTTGTCATTGCACATCTTTTTGGCAATAGGACCAAAAAGAATATACTAGGGCTTCATCTGCCAAAGTCATTAAAATACTCCACCTGCTTTGATGGAATTAATATTTGGAAGAAAGTGCCTCATCTCTTCCCTGTCCTTATGAGCAGGACATGGGATGCTATCTCATACTTTGCCTTTTTCCTGGAATATGTATTCTCTTGTTCTGTTAATAATAAACATGCCCGTATAAGGGATAAAGCAAGAGATGAAGAAGATACTTAAGTCTTTTGTGGAATAAAAAGCATTCAATGTGTAAGTTCATTTTTATCAATAGATTTTGTTCTATAATGATTTCAAGGTTAATGCCTTGTGCAATTATTTAAAAATTGGAGAACAATGGGAATGGCTGGTTCCCGAGCCAGTAGAAATCTGGTCAATAGAAACTTTAACTTACTCACTCCAGTTATGTTTGTGAGTTTATGCAGTTTGCGTGTTTGGGCCAGACCTACCCTTTTTCAACATTTTCTGTTATTTGTTCTTTCGTCCTCACTGAGTACAAGTATTTTCACTGCACACATACCTGCATATAGACATTTTTACATTGCATCCAGTTATTCCGGTATGTGCCCAGAAACACAGAAGACTGATTTCTGAATTTAGGTTACTTTATACAGAACAGTTTTATTTATGTACTTTTTCAATTTCTGATTAAATTAGTAGTCATGGGTCGTATAAATGTGGTGAAAATAAAATCCTTTAGTGTTATACATGTATGGGAGCCAGATTCATCCCTGACCTTGAAATCAAGGCTGAATATGGACACATTGTCTACTTCAATAAATGCTTAAAAAGCTACACAACTCAAATTGCTTATTGTACTGAGCGAGCCTTTTAAAGAAAGAAAAATAAAATTCCACATTGAGTGTATTTTACTATTTTGAGATACCTTCCTAATAACTTAGTCTTTGTACACATTATCTGTTATGTTTACAGCACTCATTTTGTTAATCTACAAATGCTAGCTAAATGTGTATTAAAAATTCATTTGCAGAGTTTGAGTTACCTTGATTTTTTTTTAAATCAAATTTTAATTAAGGTAAGAGGGAACAGTGTAAGTTGACAGATCTAATACAGGAGTATAGGAGGGGAAAGAAAATCTTAATGCTGCAGATTTAAATCAAGAAAATTGACGATAAAGAATAGCATTAACATAGAAAATACTGTTCTGAATTTTGTATGATATATTTGCTTTCCGGTTTTGTTATGCTCCGATTTTGAGGCTATGCTGTAGAGTCCTTAGCAAGTAGGTTCCATTAAACAAAACAGGATTCACAAGAAAAAAAATTACTTCTTGCTTTTTTCCTAGGAAATATATGCTAAAATGGAATTATCTGGCTCTGCTTACCTGCAGTAATGTAATGGGTTGACATTAGCTATAGCCTGTGGTTTGATGTGCTATCACTTCCGTCAGTAAGTTTAATTGCCAGCAAATGGCTAAATGGGAGTTTAGGGTGAATGCTACCGCTGTCTGCCATGTTCGTGGTAAAAGGAATTCTGGCGCCGTTTCAGGGTCACTATTTGTATCTGTCCATCAGAGTTACAATACAGCAGTTTCTCTCGGTTTCAGTCTTTCTGTATAGCATTTCTGCCAATTGTTTGGCTCCATTAAGTGTGCAGGGGAAATAAAAGCCTGAATGACCAAGTCACAGGGGGCTATGGATAGACCCTTTCTTTGTCCACACTCAGAACATTGCATTAGGTCTCATTATCCATTTATAATAAGTGACCTTTGCCCCCAGGTCATGGAAAAATACTGTGTGTGCTTTTCTAACACAGGGTACCTCTATCAGCAGACGGACAGAACAATGAAACGTCTGGTAGTCTGGTTGAAGGGTATACTTTGCAGGTTTTCGTAAATATGCAGTTTGATGCTAAAGCAGAATAGCAAAATCTTATTCTTTAATCTTTGGAAAGTTCAAAGTACGCCAATAAGATGTTGGTTACTGTATGACAAAAGAATGGTTTTAAAATAGTGGATTTAGTTATTTATATTCAGCTTTTAGCCATATTATTAGAAAGATTTTAAAGTTATATTCACAGTTATGTAAAGTTATATGCCCGGTTAAAAGGAACCATTGTTTGAAGAAATATTTTGTTGAACAAGTGTCCACGACCTTTATCCCAAGGGTAGTTGTAAGTGAGTTTGCACAGCTGTTTGATTGCTTTGAGGTCATCTGTGACATCTGCTGCAAAAACCTTGATCCTGGCAATGCGGGTACACTTCTACCTGAGCTCTCTAATAGCCAGTGTTCCTTTTACTGTGGCATTGCAGACAAATGGGGAAACTGGGTGAGGAGGGATGTGGACCTCTCTACAAGTTCATGGCTCCTAAGTGACCTGCATTTTAAATTCATAACCTGCAGACCTACAGGAAACATGAGTATCCTGCTGATAACTGCTTCAGGCTTCTGACACATTTGGTCAAAGTGAGAATGTCAGAGGACCAAGAATCACCTTAGTCTTCTGATGGAGCAGATTTCATTTCAGATATAATTTTTTTAGGGTTTCCCTGCACAGGATTTAGACCTATCATGTTTTTAAGGACTTCGATATCAGGCATTTGAAACTGTGTTTTATAGGCTTGTTGGTTGTAACACGTGCTCTTTTCACCTCAATTGCTGGTACTGCCATTGCTGCTACCAAGAAAGTGCTGCTTCCCGCTTTATTCTACTGTGACCTCTCCCATCCCTCCCCTTTCAAAACCAATCTCACTAAAGCAAGGAAATTCCGTTATGTTTTGTTCTTCCTATGTGTTATATGTGTGACATGTGTAACGTCATCTGGTGTGACTAGATTGATATTGTTATTAATAATAATTTATTTCCTGTAGCACCCAGCGGCACCAGTCAGGATCAGGACCCTGTTGTGTTATCCGAACTATAGGCACTGTACAAATACATAGGAAGAGGCAGTCCATGACCCAAGGAGTTTAACCTGTAAAGAACCTGATTTTCTGCAGAGAGTAGCTAAGATTCATCCTTTTCTATTCTCTGATTGTAGCTTGCCTCTTCTAACTAGTACTCAGGAATTAAGACGTGGCTAATAAGTGTGACATGTAGAGGCAAGCTGTTGAAGTGTGCTTTATTTCTGTGGCAATTAATTAGTTGCAACCATGGAACTGTAGCCGGTTTCTTTCTAATGAATAATTTTAGTTCAGGTACTGGTGGGTAAAGCTTTACACAAGCGATTTTTCTCTTTTGTGGCATGACTGAAGGGATTTACTCAGCTAATGTCCTCCTCCTTATATTGCATACTTGCATGCATATAGGTACTCGTACATTGCATTCAATTAAATGTCTGTGGAAATATGTAAGCCTGACTACAGTCAGAAGCCTACACCTCCTGTTCCTAGTCCCTCACCTTTCCAGTTGCTGTATATGGTACTTAAAACATTACTGTGTGGGATGAATGTGATAGTGTTTCAGGCCATTTTGCTAATCATGCAGTAACTTCATTCTGGCCTAGATCCTTGGCCTAGATCACCTCTGATAGGGGAACCTAAAAAAAGTAGGACAGATTATCAGTGCTAATATTCATGTTTCTTTTCAGCTAGCAAGTTGCTTAGGGATGTACCTTTTGAAGCCACCTACAGGTAAATGGCTAGTTTCTAATTTTGCCATCAGAATGAATAGCCAGGAGACAAGAGACGCTGCACTATTTATTTATTTATTCCCATTTATATGAAAGCATCCATTCATTGTCCTAGGTGCTTTTACTGTGGCTAATGCATACGAAACAAACAAAACTAGCATACATGTTAAACTGCCGCAATAACGATAATCAGAGCCCCAGCACTACACCTGTAATCAAAGCAGTTACGTGTTATTTAGTGTGCAAATTTTCTTCAGCTCTAAATCCTGCTTAAATTAATTTCTGGTAATTTTTGTTCTTGACCTGAAGACTTCCAAGCAATTTTATGTGTGAATTTAACAGCATTACTGATGATATTGTGCACGGTGATTTCTGGGTTGTTGACTGGGCCAAAGCGACCAGATACTTGTTTTATTGATATATATTGTATAAGAGAATGTATAAATGACAGTTTTTTCCAGGACCTATAGTAAAACCAGTGGTTTTCAACCTGTGGTCTGCGGACTTCTGGGGGGGTCTGCAGACTGTGTAAGGGGCCTGTGAAAGGTTGTCGTTATCATAGATCAGTGGTTTTCAACCTGTGACCTGCGGATCCGTGGGAGTCCACAGACTATGCCTAAGATTTCCAAAGGGGTCCACACCACCATTTGAAATTTTTTAGAGGTCTGCAAATGAAAGGTTGAAAACCATTGGTAGGAATCTATGGGGCTTAAGAACACAGAAGACATATAAAGAGCATCTTATGATAGACTGGGATGACAGAGCCTTGTTCATTCCATATGCAAAGTTTGATAGCACGGGAAGGATTCAGACTGAGATAGAATAGGTACCCTAAAGAAGTATTCAGAATGCAGATGATTTTACTCCTGATTTTGTATTGTTTATTTTGCCTTTTGTTTGATGAGAAAATTCCATTAAAATGAACCTGAAAGCTGTATTTATGCTGAAGTAGAATGCAGCTCCCCATTTCCTTCAGAACACAGTGTTAAAATTACACTTCTAGTTATAGTGAACCTCCACTGATAGTGAGAGGGGAGGGAGAAAGGGACGGCAATGTAAGAGGGAGTTCCACTGTGTTTATCCATCTGTGATCTCGCAATCACGTTGAGGGGACTTTTATTTTCTCTTTGACAGACCCATATAAAAGTAGACATTACTTGAAATGCTCTTCCTGCTAGGCAGGTACACTCGTTTGTGCTGATAACTGATAGCATGATATGCTTTTGTAGCTTCAGAGAAAGTCTTAGTCTTTTCTTACAGGAGGAGGGTTGGGAGTCTAAAACTCCAGGGGTGAAATCCTGGCTCAGTTATTTCACTCCCATTGACTACAGTGGGGGTGACATTTAATCCTAGAATTCTCCTCCCAGTTCTGCCATGACTCAGTGTGTGTAACCTGGGGCAAATTGCTTCCCCTGTTTGAGTTCTGTAAAATGGGATGAGGTTTACTGTATCCACCTCACAAGGGAGGTGAAGTGTTCGTAAAGAGTTTTGAACATGTACGGTTCTGTATAAATGCTAAGTATAGTTTATTTTGTGACTGTGTTGTGTAAATCAGACACCATAATGATTCTTGTTGGGGTTCATTTAATGTAGGCAATTTATGAATTTCCCCAATGACTAGAAATTTCCTCCTTAAAAATGTATTTTAATACAATATTGTATCCACTCCATTGATCAGTTCACAGTCAATCTTACAAAGCTGAAAGTGAAATCTTTTTTTCAATCTAGTTGCCTGTTATTATGGACGGAAGGTATAAAAATACCTCCAGACATTTGACACATCTGGGCCTAACACATTTAAGAACAAGATTTACTCCAAATCAGAACAAAAATAGACTAAAATGAATGTATTCAAATTGAAGCAAACTTGGACGTACAGAAAGTTGCCTCTTGTATATAGTTTTGTATAATTTCTCTCTTACTACCATGGCAATGGGCACCTTCAAGTTCCGGGTAACAGTTTAGGCTCATCAAGAACAATTTGATGGAGAGGCCCTGCAGTTGTCAGAAGCATGCCTATGACAAGAATTAATATATTAACTGCTCTGCAGCACTTTTTGACAAATTGCTTACTAAATACATCAAAATTGATTGGATGTTCTGTGTTTAAATTGACAAATGGCTACATTAGGGGAAGGAGGGAAATCCATTAATTACAGCTGCCCTCAACCATAGGAAATGTAATTATATAAATATAGATTTTGTTAAAGCAAAAATCTCTACTTGATTGTAGTGTTGCTGGTAAGTGTACTTGCACCTCATTGCTATTAAACCTCTAACAGGAGGCTTCGGAGGCAGTTCTTACTAATTGACTTCTGAATAATCAAAAGAGCATTTCTGTTGTGTTAAGTAAACACTGCATCATTTCTTTTATCTCACTACAACCACTTCTGAAAATGTATTTGTTCCATAGGTGGGTAGAAGCCTGAGCGGAACCATTGAAGCTGGTACCATTTCATTTGTTGTCCATCACAGGATGCTGTTTTCGTTATATGACCCTAACTCTAGAATTCAAAGGCATGAGCCAGGTCGCTCCACTCAAATTCTATGACCTTCTACTATGCAATACTGGATTGATTTTTATTATTTCTATAAAGTAATTTCTGCTTAAGGTATGCATGAACCTACTGAGAATTGGGTTTGTAAACTCTGTAAGACACAGTTTATAAACATTTAGGCCCAGATTTACAACTGGCATTGACTTGGCCAGTATAGTATATCTTTGCTCACCTGTGGACCAACTGCTATGCATTTCACTTTTAGTGCCTTTCATCCAGGGATCTCAGATCTGGCTTGCTAAGTGTTCACTAAGTATTGTCTGTAAAAGGATTGTGTTAACTCTGTGTAACTGTTTGGTTAAACTAAGTGGTAACACAATCTAGTAGGTAGTCTGGCGTCTCTGTGGTATCACATTTACACTTCCTCCTCTCTCCAATGCAAGTTAAACACCGGTGACAAAATTCTTCTCTCGGAGCAACTTTCAGAAATTAATTGCCTATTTTACACCCCTTTCACACATTCCACTTGTGACACTGGGAATTGCACACATGAAATTGATGCATATTATGCCATAGAGGATTGTACTGGGAATAAGAGTTAGACTTGAAAGGAGAATTTTGCCTTCAAGGATGTGTTCTCATCATGAGAAAAGAGGTTTTACCTTCTGTTTGCCATTAACACTGAGGGGGGGAATCACTGTATATTGAGAGGAGGTTTTACCCTGTTTTGAGATTTTATAGCTATGTTGTTACACTTCAGCAGTCCCTTTACAGCTCTTTCAAGTGGCCCTGGTTTGAATGCAGGTTTACAGGTGACATGCAGAAGGTTACAGCTATATTGAATGTTGTCTGTGAAAATGTGCTATGATACAATGAAAAGCCAGACTTCAACTTTATTGACATTGGGCAACATGCCAATGGTGCAGATTGTCCTTGCCAAATGAATACCTGACCTGTTATCCCAAATGGCTGCACTGCAGGATCCAGTTATCTCCTACCAGACTGCAAGGCATTCATCCTGTGAGTGTCCCAGCAGTATGGTCTATTGAGTAGGGCACTGGACTGGGACTTAGAAGTCTGCTGTGCTGCTGCTAAACTGCTGTGTCACCTTGAGCAAGACACTTCACCACTCTGTGCCTCTGTTTCCCCTCTTGTCTATCTTGGGACTCTCTTATTGAGAGGGCCCCTATTTCAGTTTGGGCTTCTAAGTACTACTGCAGTACAAATAATAAATATAACTATGACCAAACTGAAGTTCATTCTCAGACAACAAATTGGGCCATCTTGTAGCTATGCCTCCACCAGTGCAGCTAGTCTCTGGCTCTGTGACACCTCTTTAAGCCTCTGAACTGCATGCAGAGTTTCAAAGGCAACTATCTGTTGGCTTTTCAGCTATGTTCCTCTGGTACAGGTACAGACTACCCATAACATTATGATAAATGAAAATTACAGGTTTAATATTCTCAGTGTTATGAAGTGATTCACAAACTCCAGCTGCAACAGCCCTATGAGAAATCAAAGCAATTCTGAGCAGAATATTGTGGAATTGACTTGTTGAAGATCTTCCACATGAAGGCAGGTAGAGGAGACTGTTTAATCTCCGTTGAATGATGGGAGAAGCTGTGCTTTTGTAAATCTGTTAGGACCTGTCAGAGGACTTCCTACATGCAAATGACTTTGCCTGTCATGACTTCACCCCAGCTGAAATTGGAGGAAAGTTTTATCTATGCCACCAACCTCTATGCATTGCTGACCAAGCCAAGGATCTCGTCCAGATCAAAGTTCTGTTAACATCAGTGCTGTCTGGGCTCTCAGTCTATTGCACCAAGAACCAATTGCACACCAACCCAGCCAAAACACAAGTGAGTCTCTTCCAGCTTCGGAATCGTGAGGCCAATAGACAACTCAACATCATCTGGAATGGGGTGTCACTTTCTCACTGCTAGAATCCTGTTTACTTTGGAGTGATGCTAGACTGCACTCTCTCCTTCAAGGCACACATAGAGAAGGCAGAAGGCAAAGCTAGCATCCCAGGCAACATACTCAGGAAGCTTTCAGATTCAAAATGGGGAACCAACCCAGCAACTTTAAGAGCTAGCACTGTTGCACTTTGTTATTTGGTGGCCAAATTTGCATGTCTGGTGTGGGAAAGATTGGTTCACGCAAAGAAGCTGGACTCTGTGCTGAATGAAAGCTGCTACTACGTCGCAGGATGTCTAAAACTTGATGTCTAAAAGGCAAACTTGAATAGCCTTTATGTGCTTGTTGGAATCACTCCACCAGATATTGCAAAATGGAATGATTAAGACAGGTCAGAGATACCAGACATTTGCTACATAGCCACACTTCATCGATTACAGGCAGCTAACTACTGTAAAGCTCCCTCTCTGCAAGAGAACTGCTTTAAAAAATCACTGAAGGCTACGTGACTGAAAATGTGGTGCACACAGTTCAAAATACTCAACAAGGACGTCAAAATGCACATCAATGTTGCCGAACACCTTCCCACAGAGGACTGATCACTGCTGAGATGTTTAAATTGTCTCTGAGCAAGAGTTGCCAAGTCAAAAGTCAATATGTGGAAGTGGGGGTATTCTAACAACCCGGACACGTGTGACTGTTCTGAAATACAGACCATGGAATGTCTGTTGCTTTATCAGCTCCTGGAGGAACTGTGCACCCTGGAAGATCTCACCAGGGGTACAGAAGGGGCCATATCATGTGCCTAACACTGGAAAAACCTCTGATTGTGGTGGAAGGACATAAGAAGCAGCAGCTAGTTAACCTTTTGGTAGTTTCCCCAGTAAACTGTTTGAAAGTAGGGAATCACATTACATCAGTGTTTTGGCATTTTAGAAAAGCAATCAACAGCTTGGATGATATGTACTTACCCCGCTAGATGAATGCTTAACCTTTACAGTCAAAGTGGAAAATTAAATATTCATATTTTCTGGATTCTCCCTTTGATGTTATGTTTGTGTTTGCTGAGAAACATTGCCTTTAGCTAGTGTTGTATTCTTTTTTTGAAATTATACTTCATTTCTGCAGCATAATTAAGGAATGCAACATACCTTTCAAGATGTCTCACTGTAGCTACAAGCCAATTTGAAGTACAAGCTTCTTTCCAAAGGCTATTGAATTATTCAGAAGCAGTCTAAAAATCCTAGTCATTCTGGAATTAGTTTTATAATTCCTCTGAAATCTGGAGAGGGCGTTTTTTGTAACCCAGCACAGTGAGGTTACATAACAGTAATAATAATAGTGGAAATAAATATATGATTGTCTTTCTTTTAAAAAAATTAATATTTTAACAAAATTTAAAGTGATTTCAAAAGACATCTAATTTTTGGAAATTTGTTTACGCTTATTTTTAAAACAGTAATGGATTTTAAAGATTTTTGGTTTTTACAACTACATTTTTTAAATTTTCAGATTAAGCAGAACCTTGACACACTGTTCCTCAGAAAATTGATAGTTGGGTTGGCTTTGGTTTGTTCCAGACCTTCTGTAGTAGATGATAACATACTGAGCATTTTCATGATTATAACCCAGCCTCCTCCTACGCAGTCAGAGATTAAAGAGCTTCTGCCCACAGGTTTAATACTTTGTTATTGTTTCCTAGCTTCTATCTTCTGTTTATCTCTGCCGCAACATTATTTTTCTCTCAGTGGTATGCAAGTATTAGTCAAGGTCACGTTTCTCTCCACCTCTTCATTTCACTTCATCCTCATCATGCCTTTTATCAGTGTCTCAGAGCCAACACCTACCACAAAGAATAGTGATTGTTGCACAAGAGAGCTGTAGAACAATTTACACAGCTAGCAAACGTAATCTGCTGTAGTTAACATTGTCACTGTAACAAGAGGCTTCAGGGAAGGGAAAGACAGGTTGCTCAGTTTTCCTTTATCTGCTTTAAACAGCACTTTGCATCTTGAAGTTCATCATATTCTCTCTTTACTCTGAACATATTTGGTTCACTAGCCATTTGGAATTATTTAATTGTATAGTTTCTTGAATCAAAAAGCAGAATTCTCCTTTGTGATCCACACTATACATATGTCTTGATTATTCCATTTTTATCTCATGTGCAGTATGTAACGTGCAGAATATGCCCTAGACATCTGTAGTGCTGATGACAGTGGAGATGTGTGCCCTGATAATTGTTTCTTAACGTAAAAAACAAAATGAATTGAGACTTTTGCCTTTTCGTTTTCTCTTTGAAATGACGGGAGACGGTAAAAGGGAGTTGCTCTATCAGTTTCACAAATTATAATGTTGCTTGTTATTTCACTCTCTGATAAACCCTGGATTCATTACAAACTGTTTGGTAAGTTTTTTTTTTTTTGTTTTTTTTTGTTTTTTTTACTGTGTAAACCATGTGTTTAAGTAATGTAATAATATTTTCAAAACACATTTTATTTCTTCCTCATTTACCTGATTTGCCTTTTTACTTTACTTGTTTTGTATTGACAAGAGACAGCCAACTATGGGTTGTTGAACAAGTACGTTTTATATAGACTTTTGATGAGTGTCCATGATATTAATCACAAACAGTGTGGAATAAAGCTTGGTACACAGTCATTTTCAGAGCGTTAGGATTTTCATGTTTGCTTCATTAATCATGAGGACATAAACACTAGTGCTTTCTTGACCTGATGTAACTGTTTGCATTGTAGTCTAAATCACCTCTCTTTACATAAAAAAGTTTTTTAAGTGGAGATGTTAGTTTGTGTTTTGAGTGAGGGAAACTAAATTTCCCTAACTCTCTAACCTTGTGATGTCATGGAGGTCACCTTGGCATGCCTCCTTTCAGTCGGGCATGGCACCGCAGGTGGCCTGTGCCTCAGTTTCCCCTCTTAGGAAGTCAATTACTCCACTTCCTGCCCTCTTAACTCAATTATATGCTTCTTGGGGCTGATTTATTATAAAACCTCATACAAAATAGTCCATAACAAAAGTCCCAAATAAACAAAGGTTCTCCTCGCTGTCAGGGTTCCTCTGCAGCCTGCCCTCTGAGTTCTGTGTTCAGTCCCCTCAGGGTGACCTCTGTCCCTCCATATAGCAGGAGTCCCAGCCCTCCTCCTGAAGCTGATTAGTGCGGGCAGATGTTACTTTTCTCTTTAGGCCAGGAGTCCCAGCTTTCCTTCTGGAACAGGATGTGCTTTAATGAAACAGTCACTCTGTCTCTCCTGGTGGCAGAAGACCCCGTCCTCCACTTGGAGATGGGTAATTGAGACAATTATTATACCTCTCCTTAAATCAGGAGTCTCCAGCTATCCTCCCTCAGGTGAGTTATCATTTAGCCCACTGTACAGCCTTAGCTAGATTTTTCCTCAGCTGGCGCTTTTCCTGCCTAATTAGTCCTCTGAGGCTCAAGGTTCAACAGGCCCATCTTCTCCTGCTGGTATCTGCCCTGGTATGAGAGGGGAGTCAGCTTTTATACAGGTCCCCTCCTCCCAGCCCATTCCCAGTTGGTGAGGAGGAAAGGGGAACTTTTCCCCACTCTCTCTGCAAGGCTCCAGGCCTTAAAGAAACAGTAATGGGATTTCTTCCTGAACATTACTACTCGTGGAACCGTTTCCTCTATTCCAATATCTCCTAGATCTCTCTTTGTGTGTATGATAGGACTTTTCAAAATCTTAAAGGGCAATGCTGTGTGGTGAGATGAGTCAACCACTAGACATTACTGCCCTTAAGGAGCAGACAGCCCTATCACAAATCTGCTTTTCACAATTACTGCTAAGAGCAAAGTTAAGTGGGATAAGGAGGGAAATTCTATTCTTTTGCTGAGGCTAGATCTGAGCAGGATAAGTAGAAACAGGGCAGGTGTCACTTCACAGAAGTTGTCTTACATGGAAGTGCAGCTCTTCAATGGCAGAATGTGTAATGTGTTTAGCCTTGATCAACATTTATGTAATAATCCAGTAAAAGTGGATAAAAATGCACTAAATGCAAGTTAAATTCTCAAAGTGCTTAAGAGTTATTGGGGCAGTATATACATGCATGAACGTATACATGGCCACATCAACGTGGTAAGTATTTCCTCATCCCAGTCTGCTTTTCTAATGCTAAATGCTGGAAACAGCACTGAGTATAAGAATTAAAATCTTTCAGATGTGTACAAACAACAATAATGAACAAGGGCACATGCTGAAACATTCTTTGCTGTTCTTACATGGTCATCTGGAACTTCTTAGAGAGGGTTCCATCAACACCGAGGGGTCAGTTTTCAAAGCGGTGTACAGGGATTTAGCCGCGCGACTCCTATTGACGTTAATGGGAGTCAAACGGGTAAATCCCTCCGCACCGCTTTGAAAATTTACTATTAAGCCTCTTGACTTCTCACTACATACTTTGATTGTAACACTAATCCATGGTTAACATAATTTTCCCGACAATAATGTCAAACATACTTTTGAAGTCAGTGAATTATAGAAATAGTTGCCTCTTCCATAATTCTTTAAAGATGGCCATCAGATGGATTTCACAGTAGGTCTTTGCAGCTGAAATTATTTTTTAATCCAGGAAAGAAAGTATTGCTTATTGGTAGAGAATTGATAGTCTGCTGCACACCCTAAGTATCTAAATTTTTAGTTCCACACCAATGCAACATTAACACATTGTAAGTGGTACAGTACATTGTATCTCTGTCCGGGAAGTGTTTCCCCCCGTCTCGCCGCCCTTTTTGCCCTAATTTAGAAAAGAAAGCTAGAGTCAAGCACAGTGAAAATCTTGTAACAGAACTGAGAGAAACATTGAAGCCTGATTACAGATTGTTACTTTTAGTGTTTAAAAAAAACAGGTAGGCAAGGCTGCAGTCTACCAGACCAATGGAAATTAAAGTAATTAAAAATATATAGTCACCAAAGTTCCTGAGAACTTCATCTTCTACTTAGATATTCCCTGTAGATTATAAACTGTGCGGTACGGGGATCAAGTCTTTTATGTCTGTAAAGGACCCAGTAAACTATTTTATATAAATAATGAATAATTAAATACTTCTGTAAGCCAATGAATGTGGCACAATAAATTTGTGTTGGGGTACAGAATTTCTCTACATAATTATATAATCTTTGTGCATATAACAATCAAAGGATCATTCATAACATGGAAAATGTTTTGTTTGTTTGCAATTGGTAATGAGCTTTTCATCAAGAGAAAAAGGAAGGAGATATTTGTGATTGCTTGAAATTCCTTTTTAAACAAGTCTACAGGAACAAGACTTTTATTCTGTTACAGGGAAATTTACTTGTCCTTATCTTTATATATATCTATATCTATATCTATATCTATCTATATCTATATCTATATCTATATCTATATATATATATATAAAATCAACTAACATACAGCGTATACCACCATTTAAGATTTCAAAGATAGTATTTTCCAAAAGGGGAAATCTAATCATAACTGTGTGATGGAAGAAAGAATTTAGGAACATGCATTCACCCATAATTATGCTACAAAGATTGATCAAGAGCTATTAGAATTCAACTACTTGACAAACATGCATTGATAAACTCTGGGGAGCATGGAGTCTAGTACATAAACCTGCCTGGTGCAGGTGAGAGAATTTCTGAAAAAATCTTACCTGTTGAATTGAATGAAAAGTTGCATCAAAGAAACCTGTACAAGAACTGATATATTGGCTCTTGATTTTTATTCATTGTGCATAACATGATGTAACTAATGCCATGAGTATCAACAGTAATATAGTGATGTAGATAACCTGAAATGTGTAGCTTAATCTTAAAAGAAGTTGTACTTATGAAGAATCAGTTGAGGTGCTTGTGATTTGTTCATTTCTCTTCCTGCCTCTATCCATTCTAAATATAATTGAAACTGCAAAGAAAACACTTAGAAATCAGATTAAAGGGCCATTGTGCACACATCTTCCACCTATTGTTATCAATAATTTGCCCGAGGGTAGATGTATGCCTTTGGAGATTAATTATGAGTAAATTGTCCATGTCTTAGCTGGACTTTAGAGTCTATTGTAATTAATTTAAAAATGTAAATTGCGTGTGTGTGCAAGTGAAATAATGGGAAGGCTTTTATGTGGCTTTTTTCCCTCCATGCCTCTTCGTTTGGAATTAATTTGGATGCACTTTAGCTGGACGCTTTTCTTGGATGAGCATTTTCACATACAAATGATAGAATTTATAATGGCCACTTCCCCATTGTGTCTTAAAATAACATTAGCTCAGTATTTGCAGAAACCTTAACCCTGTATCTCTTATAAGGAATATCTAAGAGGTACAGTAAATATGTAGGGTTGTTGTTTTTTAAGTTACCTAAGAGCAACAGTTGTTTGTCTTAAGCGCCTGTGCGACTGTCTGAATGAACTGTACATCCTGTGGTTCACAGTACTGAGAGAGAGCAGCCTACATGGAGCCTCCAGTTCTCCTTCTGCTCAGGTGGATGGGGAATGGGTGAACTGAGCAGAAGGAGAATAGGAAGTAATCTAAAGCAGGGAAGTTATCTACACCTGATATAAGATGGGTAGAGGTTACCAGGGCCGGCTCCAGGCCCCAGCATGCCAAGCCGCGGGGGGCGCTCTGCTGGTTGCCGGGAGGGTGGCAGGCGGCTACGGTGGACCTCCCGCAGGCCTGCCTGCGGAGGGTCCGCTGGTCCCGCGCCTCCAGTGAAGCATCCGCAGGCACGCCTGCGGGAGGTCCACCGGAGTCGTGGGACCAGTGGACCCTCCGCAGCCACGTCTGTAGGAGATCCACCAGAGCCACAGGACTGGTGAGTGGCAGAGCGCCCCCCGTGGCGTGCCTCCCTGCTTGGGACAGCGAAATGACTAGAGCCAGCCCTGCAGGTTACTTATTCCTGGAGCAAAGGGAAAACCAGGGGCCATATTGTGACTCTGAGTCATAGTATGGTCCCTGGTCTGCTCTTGAGTCAAAATCTATCCCTGTGGCAGTGGGAAGAGTAACCACTGTGCATTTGCAAACCCATTCATTCTTGATTTGCACTCATGTCTGTTTTAGGGAGGCAAGGTCATTTATATGCACGAGTGATTGTGCCCAGATGAAAGCTATTTGTGCAAAATTTGGCCCCAGATGTTTAATAACTGCATACTTTCCATTTTCCACTATGTACGTTACAATACCTTGTTATACTAGAGTACACAAACTAAACTTCAGTCTTGTATGAAATTTGAAATTATTTGAACTCCAGATTACTGTACGTTTGTTAAAGAAATCAAAGTAACTGCAGCAAAAAGTTAAGATTATGTGGTGCAGAAATAATATGCTTTATTGGTTTTAATAGAAAGCAAAGCACTTGCAGTTGTTGGGGTGATATCTCTGTGCAGTCATGAAATGCCCTTTTCACAATTATATACAGTCTGTGGATGTTCTCTTAGGAAAGAATAATGTGAGTAAAGTGAAACTAGATACAAAGTGTGAGTTACAGGTAGAAAACTTTAATAACTGAACATATCTTGTATCAAGGATCAGGGAGCAAGAAAGAGCCTTGGCTGATGTAATACAGAACGTGAGCAAAATTTGATCTTTTCTCTCTGATATTGGTGCAGGTATGTTCCTAAAGAACTCAAAAAGCTGTATTATTCCAGCACAATATTAGCTGTGCTATTATTAGTGCCGTATCACGCATCTCGTTAATCCAGCTTTTCAGAGATTACAACAACCCCTCTGGGCTCAAATTGTTGTCAGCTTTCTTCTGGAATCTAATTAACCTTATCTTGGAACTGTATTTGTGTAAATAATGGGAAAGTTCATTTTTTCTGTGATGTACAGATGCACAAGTCCCAAATAACATACGCGCTCAGTTTTCCATAAAACAATTTTCAGAGGACTAATCTGATGACATAGCAGTGTTGCTGCTGCTGGCTAAACCAACATTTTTGCTGTTAGTCACTGAATAGCAACTTCACTGATCTTGACAGCTCTTGTAGTTGCCCCTGGGAAGGAGGAGGGGGAAAAACAGTCCATAAAGTTTCCATTGGTTTGAAAGCAGAAACATCTGCTGGAGTTATGAACAGTGTGTTAGCAGAGTTCCATAGCAGGAAAGCCTGCAGTTGATCAGCTGTGCCCTCAAAACAGGCATTGCTGCAGTCAGTAGAATTTATTGCAGGGAAAGTTTAGGCGATATGGAGAAGATTAGGGCAACAGCAAAACGTGTAAAAATATGTTTTTCTTTCGTTGGTTGAATAAATAAGGCATTACGAAAGCCAGCATTGTTTCATGTTTATATATTGGTGGTGAGTCATGGAGGTTTTGCAGTCTGCAACAGATGTCTAACTTCTTAATATTAAGTTTGGTTTGAGATAGTTTGAGTCATCCTTAAGTTGTTGAGTAAGATCTACCACTGTGATAATGATATAAGTGAATACAATTTTACTATTGTATCCTGAAAAGCATGCTGCTTAAATGATGTCCTTAATTACGTACTGAACATTATATTGACTTCAGTGAATGTGGCAGATGCTTAGCACCTCATGGAAGAATCTCAGCACCTTGCAAAATGAGGCCCATAAAGATTACTGTTTGTAATCTTAAATTAGACCCTGGATTCATTTTGCTATGTACCAGCTTTAAGAATGAAGTGAGATGGCATTATGAGGGTGTCAGAAGCAGCTCCATAGTTGAGTTGTGTTAAGATATGCACTTAAAACTGGATTAAAAGCTCTTTATTTCACATGATATAAAGCTACATGAATACCCTATGCTGTTTGTTATAGAGGCGCCATTCTCTGTTTATGGTTACAGTTGTGTCTGCTTTGCTATTATAAATGCCTGTTATTAGGGGTTTACAACATGGTTGTAAAAATCTGAAGTGGGCGGAAGCCTGGCACATAAAGGTCAGCCCTTAAGCAATATTTTTAAATCATTTTTTTAAATGGTAATTTTTAGGTGACACATATATAAAAATATTAGTTTTAGCTTTAATGAAGGTTGTTCAGTGGGTCTTGACATCAGTGCAAAGCTCTTTTGTCATACCAAAGTAAAAATATTTTTCAGTCACATTTACTTCTGTCTTTTCTTAATTTGTTTGTATGGTGCCTTCTGCTCCCCGCAGTGGGTACAGTTTCCCTGGTGCAAACTCCAGTGTGCAACTTTCAAGCCATTGTTCACAAACAGGTACAGGAGAGAGACATTTCACCTGTTATATTATTCTAGGCCTCTGCATTTTGTGCCTTTAAAATTTCTGGTGCTTCCTCCACTGTAAAGTTGCAGTTGCAGGATAATGCTGCCGTCACTAGGAAGTACAGTGATGGGGCCGTAATGATCCAAGGACCAGCAATCATGAGATTATATTAATATTTGCAGTGGCGATCCCTGTGAAGGATGAGGCACCACTGCAGTTTCTCTTTAGAGCAGGCAAACTGCAAATTATGTTCCCTGAAATTATATATAAATATTGATGGCTCTGAAATTTCTCTAATTCAGCATGAGTTAAGTAGCCTCATTGGGCAAACTGAAGAAGTGGAGGGGTTACATTTTTTTTTTTGTAATAGCCTGTGTGTGCGTGCTATTAAATTAGGAAATGGAAATGAAATTATTAATGAGCTGGCAAAAGGACCTGTTTTTTGCCCCCTGTGTAAGAACAGTTCTCTTGTTCCTATCTTTTGGATGACAGGAGACATAAAACTGAAGTATTAACTCCTCGTTAGTAATGTAAGATCCCATGACACTTCTTAGAAGTGATATGGTGTTGATTCCAATGATATGGCCAAATTCCAGCTAAGGTACTCTGCCTACCTAATTTCCTGCCATAGTTTCAGCTGAATGCAGCATTCTTTACAGAATGTTACACAGTCTTACCCTGTTAATCAGTTGTCACAGAAGTTGTATTTTACTGGTGGATGAAACAATCTCTGTGTGTAGCTTATATATCGAGGTAAAGGTCAAACTCTGCTCTCCATTACATTCATGCAGCCTCATTGGATGCAGTCTTGTCAGTTGTAGATGACTACATAGGCTGTTCTTTGCAAAAGCAGAACAATGATAACAAAATGGTCCAGCAATGGTATTCCTGGAAGAGAATCAACAAGGAGGATCCGACTTAAGGAAGTGGCATAAAATGAACAAAAGAAACGAAGACAGGTCTTTTTAAGTCCGTAGCAATCTTTAAGGGCCTAGCCCTGTAAAAATTTATGCACACGAAGAACTAATTATTAATGTCCCATTGACATTATAGCAGCTGTTTGCATGAGTGAAGCTACTCATGTATGCAAGTGTTCGCAAGTTCAAGCCTTGATTTTGTATACGGTGGTTAGATGCTACAGGATTGGGAGCATTAAGAATGCATGCATAGGTGGGTAGAGGTCAGAAGTGGATGCAAATAAATCATCATACCAGAGCTGGCAGTTACCTTCTGTGCTAGCTTCTTTTTTTTGGCTAGTTCAGGAGAACCCCAAAGCAATTACAAATGTATGGCAAATTCTGTTCAATTGCATCTTTTGATCCAAAGTGTGTTTTATATCCAGTTTTTCAGAATAATACAAAAAAATCCCATTTCCTAAGTGAGAGATTTTTAACTAACTGCACAGTGGTTGCGTGATATATACCTCTGTCTAATATGCCTATTGTCTTTCCTAAAAAGGTGCTCTAGTTTCTCCCCTTAGACTCTCAACAGCCTAGACCTCTCATGTTACCTGCCCAATTGTACATATAGCTCTCTTATAAAATGTTAGCTATTTGCACAGAAGCAAAAGGGACTGCTGAATAGGAACAATGCAACTTTTGGGGGGGTTTTGGTCTGTGTTCTGCTTTTATATGATCAGTTAATCATCTGTAAATACTAAAAATAACCAGTGTGTCATGTTTTTCATGAATAGATTGTTGTTACTATTATGAAATTTAGTAATTTTATAAAACAGTTGCTGAGATGTAAATCATCTACTCCCACCTGATTAAAAAGAAACCAGTCAGTTACCAAGTCAGCTTCAAATTAACTGCATTAGAGCCATGATGAGATGATCATATTTGTTCCTGAAGCCAGGGAAGAAATTAAGTGTTCAAGGTCTGTATGCATGCCAGTGCCCCAGGATAGGTTTTGTCACTGTAGCTTAACATAGTTCAACTTCTCTTAAAGTGGACAATTTGAAAAGTTTGTGCAGCAAGCTTATATCATTGACAGTGGCATTTGTCAGTGTGAAATCCCTCAAGACACATGGGAAGGGCTGTCAGCTTTATTGAAGCTATTTTGTGTGCTTGTTTGGAGCTTCAGGCTGAAAGAACAAGAACAAGTTGGGTTATCATAGTGTTTGCCTAGGAATAAATAATACGAATACATCTAAGGTTTCAGAAGAGAAACTTCTTTAGCCTTTACACCATCTGTGCTCAGACTGATCTTGCTCTGTGTTCCAGTATAAAGAGTCAGAGCTTTGTGAAAGTATGTATGTTGTCATACTAACATATATATGAGAAGATACATTTTAAAAAATCTGATTGAGAAATCTAAATTTTTCTATCTTCTTTCTTTTCACAGTGGTTCCACCTGGGAGTCCTGGACCTATTACACGACATGAGTCATATGACAGCTTAGCATCTGACCATAGTGGTCAAGAGGATGAAGAATGGCTTTCCCAGGTATGGGTTTTGGTTTTTGGGGGGAGGTGGGGAGTGGTTCTATATCCAGTTCTGAAGAGAAATGCATTCTATCCAGTACACGTGAATTCCAAAGCTTTATTTAAAAAAATGTTAAAGATCACAGTAAAGGAATATAACACATGTAAACTTAATTTCAATCTTGACCTAAGTGGAATCGGTTTGATCGTCTCAATGAATTCCTAGGACCTAGTGGATAGGTGTCCATGTTTTAACAAGCGTAAACAAAGCCTCCATCCTGTAGGCCCTAATTACATCCTTGGCAATCTCTATGTGGATCAGGAAGGATTGAATTGGTCATAGAGAATTATCTGCCTTCCCCAACCCTGCAGGTGTTGTCTGTTTTGGTCAGGGTTAAACAATGTTAGTGTGGCAAAGTGGGGAAGACTACTCTGTTGTGACTTAAGCTGCATTCATTCTGCCCTAACATAGAAGGAGGGTTAGTTGACTAAAGCATTTCTCTTTCTCTCTGACTGCCAGTCACCACCTTTCTCCGACGCTAAATCAGTTCAACTGTTGCTGAATACAAACCAATGCACATAAAACGTAAACTTTCAAAAGTAATTGGCCCTTGACTTAGCTACTGACTTCTGAGCTAATGTTTCTCTCTGTAATAATAGATTACATGTTGCAGGAATAAATGTAAAGAGGAAAGTCAGATCTCTGGACTCAGGATTTGGCCAATAAGTGGAGACAGAATCAATTTTCAAATAATTTGGTGTAAACTATAAATGTATTTGTAATTTTGGAATGCATTCTATAAGGTTGAACCATAAACATTTGAAACAAATTTAAGGGAACAGAAAGCAAATGCTTTGCAAAACCTTTCTAGGTCATCTTTAAGTCATAACACAGAAAAATAAAGATCGAAAAATATGATGTAATATCTTTATAATTCAGTTATTTTTAGTGCATTGTCTAATGACTGATAAACTCTGTTGTTATAGAATATCCTAATTTAAAACTGGAAGCTTAGTTAACTGGAGTACTTTGTGATGATCTCAGTATGAATGAACTATTTTGAATACTAAGCCAAACCTTTAAGTTTTTACTCAAGGAATATTCTCATTACATTCTATATGCGTTTTCCCTTAGTAAGAACGGGGTAAGGATTTCATAATTTGGCTCAATGCAAAACTTCAGCTTACAAACACAGAATATAAATAATAAAGTGAAATTCCATTTCTGTAATTTTTTTTAGATTGACCTTTGACATTTATTTTTGTAAGGGTTAAAAATGATGAAAAATAACTTAATTTACCAAAGCAATTATCCAGCACTTTCAGAATTCATCCTGACAGGCAGCCTGAATTTTCTTCAGTTTGGATACATTACTATGTAGGTGTCGTACTTTCAGTGCTTCTGTCCAGCTTTCACATTTTAATTGGCATTATTTCAGATGTATTGCATTGCCTCATGGATATGTTGAGGATCTGCTACATCCAGTGACTTTTAAACCATATCTAGTATATTCCTCAAATAAGATTGCAGTCCTGCAATAGGTCTACACAGGTGTATACATCTGTGTCTTATGGTGCCCCAGTGATTGCAGGGATCCATTCACAAAGCTATGGCCTAAGATTTCAGTTTTGGTTTCACATTGATATGTCAGACCTTGTGAAGCTGTCTCTATCTTGTCATTGCGTAAAGACAAATGGTGAGATCCTGGCCCCATTGATGTGAATGTGAGTTTGCCACTGATTCCAGTGGGCCACGATTTCAGCCAGAGTTTTTAAGAGTTTTCCAGATACTGTAGCTACAATGCAAATGTTATATCATAATCCACGTTCCAACATCATTTAGTGACTTTACAACTTGGCTCACGTTACTTGTTGGGTTATTCTTCAGTGTAGCAGATGGTTTACAGAGAAAGAGTAAAGTGGAGATACAGCATATAGGATTGTGTGTTGCTAATAAAAAGATGATTCAAAGTAGCAATAGGAGCACAGCGCTGCTCAAGTCTTGTCATACATACTCTGTAATAGAGCAGCAAGTATATTTTATATGAAAAAAATTCCCAAATAAGGTCTCTTATTACACAAAAAGAGAATCCGAAATGTTTAGTTTTTGCGAAGTGAAAAGAGTGATGATATCACTTTTGAACATGAAGATCCTAGCTTTCTCTAAGCAAGCCACTTTAGATTAAGCCCAAAGAGCATGTATGTTTTTCAAAATTAAAGTGTTGTTATCAATAGTAACAGCGCGGAGTGAAAAAACACTGCCCTTCACTTCAACTTTTCAATTAGAACAGTGGGTAATGTGTGCTGTCAGTGTGAAGTAGATACAATATGTTTGTCCTGCACACAACAGGAGAGTGAATAGGAACATCTGGCCATAGCCTCGGTAAAATTTCAAAGGCATCTGTTTACCTCTCGGCTCTATGACACTGATGGTTTCAAGCTTAAAATATACAGAATGTTTTATCTGTGGCCTAATTTACATCGCTGCATAAAAGCTACTTAAATTATAAACCTCTACAGTCAATCTGAGTTACCCCAAGATAAATGGAAATACAGAGGTAGTATTACAGAGACTATGCGTCTGTCCTCACAGGCTTGCAAATAATTGCCTTGGAACAATATTTTCTAAGTCTTTAAAATTACCTTGTGTGAGAATCAGAAGTCACCTAAAGCACAGAAATGTGATAATAGTTAAAGAAAACTGTACAATGCTAATCAGGAAGGCACATATATATGTAACTAAACTACCATAAGATGTAAATACAGATGTCTTCTATTTGTTTGTGGAGTTATTTATTGTTTTAATAGAAAATGGTAGGAATTTAGTAGGCTATCTGATTTTGTGATTTTTGAAAATACCTGTTCTCCAAAGTTTAAAAATCAGAAACTCTAACAGGAAAAGAAAACATTAAAGTGTCTTTGCATATTCTTTGTTATTCTTAACTATGGCTTAATAGTCTTGTACTCATGGCTGGGTTGGCCTGTCCATTCTAAGTGTCTACTTTCACAATTACATATCTTTTCAAAACAAAATTTACTAATTGAAATTCTCATGCTAGTTTGCATTCTTAGAGATGACTTTTTTTTAGTGTTTGAAAAAATTGATAATCATCTGGTTTTGAGGTGTCAGTGGAAAAAGGCATTTTTCACATGCCCAAAAATATTTTGGGATGCTCTTTCCTGTTTTGCTTACTGAAAATGACCTATTTTGTAAGATTCCGACAGGCCATGGATTTCATTTATCATTAAGAGCAAGTATCCTTGAGTTAAAGGATGAAATTTGTTTAAAGTTATTTGCAAACATCAGAAATTTGCACACTCTGCATGCACTTTCTATACTCTCCTCTCCATTTTAAAGTATGAATGGAAGTATGAGGCCTAGTAGATGGAAAATAAACCCTTTTGCTTTTGTTTAAATTGTCAGACTTCCATCTGAATGCATATATGTTAAACATTTAGCTATCTTGCTAAAGTAAGTGTATTGTATATACGTGGTTGTATTGTATATATGTGGTAATGTGTGTATGGCTGGAGCTGTATGGTCTATTACAAATGATGTTGTTTTTCAGCAAGATGGTCTCTGCCAGCAGTAGCTTCAGAAATGCCAACAGTAATTATCAACTTTGTTTTGAAATACAATTCACACTTTATACATGTGAAGAAGTGCTTTTTATAGTGTGAACTTTCAGAACGATGCACTGAACAAAATTGTAACAGCTTGCTGTTAAAGAGAGGTCTCCCTGACCTGGTCAGGATTAAAGTTGTTGACAAATCTGTATGGGGGAAGGTTTTCAGTTGCTTCACTTGGTCTAAGTGGACTAAGACTGAACTATGTTCTTCTGTTGTTGTCACCAAAAATTCTAAATTGTTAGTTTCGTAGCTATGGAATTCATTTCTCAATGGTAAGAACAAGGTACAAACTTGGTCATATGAAATAATAGTCATGGTGAATGTCATGGGTTCCAGAACAGTGTAAGAGGATTCAAAGATTTTGTCTCCTAGAAATATTTATAAAATTGAAATTATCAAGAGAAGTTGTTTTCTGCTCTTGAGTGACACATAGGGCTTAATTTTCAAAGTCAGATGCCTTAATAACATTTCTGACTCCTGCATATGGATGCTCAGATTAAGACATAGGTTTAATACAGGCATTCAAGTGCCTAAGCACCCATATGAAGATCCAAATACGAGGTTTGGACATGATGTGTGGGAGCCCAGATTTGAAAATTGGATTCACTGTAGATTTTTATTTTGAAGGGTTAAAATGCTGTTAATTTCTAAAATAGTTTAACCCAGAATCCCGTTTAGGTTCTACGCCCATTTAATTCCTGATCAGTGGCTGAATCCTGCAAGGTGCAGAGAGTCTCCTTGTCCATTTCTGAGTGCCTTCATCTCCCACTGAGACCATGGGACCAAAGGTTCTCAAAGTTTTGCAGGAGGCCCTTTATAGGATCAGATCTTATATAAGCAAAGCCATTCTGTATTTTGCTCTGTTGAAATGTCTCCTAAGGAAATGGAGCAAAATGCCTCTCTCCTGTTTGGTTGCCATGGGATTCTAGAGGGTTCATGAGATTGAGGGAATTTCTCAATATAATGTACATTATTCTTCTAGGTTGAAATAGTGACTCACACTGGACCTCACAGACGCCTATGGATGGGTCCCCAGTTCCAGTTCAAAACGATTCATCCCTCAGGTCAAACAACTGTCATTTCATCCAGTTCTTCTGTGCTGCAGTCACATGGTCCAAGTGACACCCCACAGCCTCTTCTGGACTTTGATACAGATGACCTTGATCTCAACAGTCTCAGGTAACAATAAAGTTAATTTTACAAGAATGTTTCTTAGTTATTTACATATGGATTAGCCAATTGCTCAAATAAATTCTTCCATGTAAACTCATAACAATTAATATCAAGGCTGTCTGGATCAAATACTTAGACGATCACATGCCTTGTTAATGATAAGAATTCATGTAGGACAAAGTGATGATAAAAATTTCTATCCAGATGTCTTCAGTGGTCACATAGATTCCCTTCTGTTGCCACTTCTTGCCTGAATAACAATGGAAGATGTGCAAAGTCCAGTTGTCTTGTTTGGTTGCACTTAATCTCTAAAATGTTCAGTGCTTCATTGCCTTTCACAGTTTCTGCATTGCTTAGCAACATCATTTGCTATAACATGACTGGGAACATCAGGGTGTAGATTTATAGCCTGCTGACTATAAAGGGGTCAGTGTGTTGGAACACTAAGTGAACTACTGGAATGTCTTTCCCCCTTTTCCATCTTCTTTTCTTTCCTTGTTCAGTGTATTATGTAAAATTCTGGTACTAGATTTGAACCTAGTGATGCCTTGAAAACCTTTTCCCTCATGTATGCTTTTTTTATCATTGACAAAATGACATTGTATGATGGAGGTGCATTTTTAGCTGCCTCTTTGCCAACAGCAAGAACATCTCAGTGCAACAACACAAAAGTCGCTGCATTAGTTGGTTCATGACTTCTGATTCTTCTTAAAGAGTAACTCATATCCTTGCCTTTTTTCAATTTACTTTGTATTGGGTTTGCTTTGTTTTCCTCCATTCTTCTTTTTAAGATTTCCTAACATTATTCACCACTTTCTGGAAGCAGTTGACTTCCTTGCAATGTGTCAACAGTTGCTAACAGATTATCAGAAGGTGCCAGAGTAAAACCTAGTGCTGTTACTCTGCTGAAAATGGATATAATAAAAGAACCAAGTAGTTCATCTCAATATGTTTCCCCAAAACTTTCAGATGTTAGTGATTCTCAGTTTCATTAATTTAAAGTTAGCAATCTTTGAATGTTGGCTTCCTGGGGGGGGGAGGTGGTTAGTATTTATTGGTAGCCAGTGATTTTTTAAAAGTGCCATATTCGTCATAAATTTCTGCTTCCCCTATGATAGCTAGAAAGAGTTAACAAGCTACATCTTTCAGAGCCAACAGATGATTCTGCAACCTAAAGTTTCATGTTATTGGCTCTCTGGGATTTAGACTGTATTCCCATCTCCCACGAATAAAACAGTGCAAGTGTGGAAGATGACCAGCCCTGCTGAAAATTATGCAAACTCTTCTGGGCCCTGAACTTGATGTGCATAGTTTTTACTCATGTGAGTAGGCCCATTGACTTCAATTACATTGCCCCCTCTGTAAGGATATTCCGGATTGGACTCTTAATGTGTATAACTGGCTTTCTAAGGTTCTTTGGAACCCAGCCAGCTGATGTCCAGATGCCGGATATTTAAAGAATTATATGTGTATATATATATAAAAATCATTGATTAAATGAAGAAAGATGTATGCTGGCAGGAGAGTAGGTAGTTAAACACATAACCTTTCGCTCCCCACACAAACCAGTTTTGCCTGCCAAGCCAAAGACTCGTACCATACCTGTGGGCAATAAGGGGAATTTGTGGAGCAAGGGTTTTCTTTTTTACTTTTTTCTCTGTGGCTTTCTAAGAGCTCTAGTCCTAAAAAAAAGTATGAAAGCACTTAGTTTTCATGAAATTTATCATCCATTGCTTGGATCCATACATCAGTGGAAAATAAAAGCTTTGAACACTTAGTTGATTTTAGAATAAATAGTTCTTTAACTGATTGGACTTGTTCAGCTTTCTTGATTTAAGAACAACCTTAATGAGCAGTGATTTTGACACAAGTGAAACATGTGATTTTAAATTTTAGGATTCAGCCTGTTCGCTCTGAACCTGTTAGCATGCCAGGATCATCGCGCCCGGTTTCTGATCGCAGAGGAGTTTCAACGATGATCGATGCTACCTCAGGTAAAAAGCACGTGTGTTGATTTCATGTTTTGCTTGACATTAATGGCATTTGTCAAACTTTTATTTATTTGCTCAGTATCATGTTGTTACTAACCAAAGCCATATATTTAAAGAGCTATCAAAATTTTCAGATCTACTGTAGGGTCTGTGCTATCTTATATTTAATGAACTTATATTGAAAGCTACCAGGGTGATGATTCATTTTGCCTTTGATCACTCGACTGTGAAGTAGCAGTACTGACATAAAATCTAAATACAATATATGTGTTCAATTTACTTAAACAGAATATCAAAGTGCCTGATCTAAAGAATCAGAAGGTGTGTCAGGGCTAATACAGGAATGTTTTTATTAGTGAAAGCATAAAATTTAGAAAATGATTACACTAGTAATCTCTGTCTATCATGGTTATAAATTACCTACCAGTGAAAAATATCCTTGTATATATTAGCAATGTCTGTGAGTGAACACTCCCTATCAGATAAATTAACCAATGTTTCTTTAGCAGGAATATTTTTCACAGACTCCTTTTGCAACGGAGAACAACTTTAAATAAACTATGATTATTTCAATATCAGCATAATAATATATGTGCTATAAAGTTTTCTGCCCTTGTTTCTTAGTGCGATGGTATACTGTGTATAAAGGAACAAGAGCAATGGGGTTTTATACTCCAATACAGTTGTATAGAATGTGAAGGTTCCACACAGCAGGATTTTGTCAAATAAAATCTCTCACAAGCAGAATTACTAAACACACAGCATTAGTCAAACAGTCGAGTCAGAGAGGATTTTAATCTTTAGCGATTTGAAAATCCCTAGAGACTGCTGATTGGATTGAGGTTTAAACTGTAAAAGGAAACTGCAACACATAAAGAAACTGATTTGTGAAGGGTGTTTTAAAGAGAGTTAAAATGAAAGCTCCTGTTCCGGACTCTGTTTGTTATAGATATAAATTCTGAATCCAAGATATTACGTT
This sequence comes from Chelonoidis abingdonii, assembly GCF_003597395.2. NCBI lineage: Eukaryota > Metazoa > Chordata > Testudines > Testudinidae > Chelonoidis > Chelonoidis abingdonii. Next base: position 18,434,774 of record NC_133788.1, read on the forward strand.
TGTGTGCCAAATCTATTTATTTTGGTGTTTTTTTCTAGATCCGTGTTGATAATTGTGTAGTAATTACATTCACATGCCGTAGTTAAGATTGTGTCATCACTGACATTATAAATCCCTATTTTCAGAAATTTTAAAGTTGTTACGTTAACTCTGCTTGAAACTAGGCAGACATCTGGGGCTGTGTCCTGGGAATATTTTTAATAAAAGTATATGAAATATTGAGAAAATTATCTTGGCTATATAGGGAAACCTACAAGTATCAAAACCAATGCATTTTTTTAGTAGTTCGTCTGAAAAATGTCATTTTTTTAAAAATAACACATAACAGACTTAGATCATAATGGTAATCTCAGACAGTATATTTGAAATGTTTAATACCATAGTTAGGGGCATTTCCAGAATGGCTAAAACAACACAAATAAGGAACTGTGACCCAAGTCTTTAGCTAGCCTGTAACATGGTTCTCTAATATGATTCTATAACCGAGTTGTTCCATCTATGCTACAGACAATAAAGCATGCAAGAAGATGGCTACCTCCATGTGCTAAACAACCCACTTTGGAAGTGTAGATGGAGCCTTTGTGTACAGTGGCTCATATGCATGGGATGGAGCTTTTTTTGGTAATGCTTTTAACATGTGTGTCCACATTAAAATTAGTATGTATTGTTATAAGACTACATATATTTATTGTACAACAATGCAGTTTTGTTATAACACCTCATAAGTTTCTTTCAAGCAATACATGGATTTTGCCAGTGATGTGCTGATAGCAGTATTTTATTTAACTCCACTTCCAAACAGTTTGGATTTGAATTGATTTTTGATTCTGAGACTTTAACCTCTATTTGAAACCTTTGTATTGGCTGTGCCCTGGTTCTTTCCCATGCAGAAACTATTAATCCTTACAAGTTTCAGAGTAGCAACCGTGTTAGTCTGTATCAGCAAAAAGAACAGGAGCACTTGTGGCACCTTAGAGACTAACAAATTTATTTGAGCATAAGCTTTCGTGGGCTATATTTCTCTTCTTCTGATGCATTCAGTGGAAAATATAGTAGTAATATATAAATATATATAAACAGAGAACATGAAAAAATGGCTGTTGCCATACCAACTGTAACGAGAGTAATTAATTAAGGTGAGCTATTAGATGAAGTATTAGCAGCAGAAGAAAAAAAACTTTTGTAGAGTGGGTGGGTCAGTATACAAAGTAAAACTGTTTCCCCATGCTAATTTTCCCCCCTACTGTTACTCTCACCTTCTTGTCAACGGTTGGAAATGGGCCAAAAGTTTTTTTCTTCTGCTGATAATACCTCACCTAATAGCTCAGATTACATTTGATGGTTTAGTGATGTGGCCTCTCCTAAAGTGTTAAGGAGCCACAACAAAATGCATGTGCTTTTTCTCAAGGTTTCGTTCTGCCCTTGAAACAGAGTTCAGCTGATGAGAAACAGAGTATTTAGCACTCATTCTCTCTCCCTCTCATCTTTTCATTTACAAAAAAATGCTTAATGGATGTGTGCAGCAAACGACATTAAACTCAGTTTTGACTGTAAGGATTTTATTTTAAATACCATGCTTGAGCTGCATTACGTTTTTGTCTTCAAAAGACCAGTACTGTAAATATTCTTATTTCCTGCTGATATTACGAAGGCACGTCCTAAATGGCTTACATTCTTTATGAAAACAAGTTTATTGGCAAATACCTTTTTAGGTTTGGTCGTTGGTTTTTGGTTTTTGTTTTTTTAAGTAGGTCATAAATTTTTTATTACCGAGCCTGAACCAGGAAGTGATTCTTCAGTTCTGACCCATACATTTGAGTCTGTTGCTCTTTATGAAGATGCTTATCTGGCTGTTTGATTGCTTGTTGCTTAGATATGTGACCAGTGTGGCGCCTCTCTTATCAAGTTCTATCACTTGGTCTTGCCATCAAAAGATTGCAAGTACATGTTTATCATCTTTGATTATTCTTGCAGCACGTTTAATAGCTCACACACATGCAACCTCACCCACCAACCCCCTGCCGATGACAGCTCTGTCTTTGTGTTAAACATAACAACAGTGTACATATTTTTATAATGATAACTTTTATAGGTATGTCAGCGAAACCATGCTATCGTGTAAAATTTTCTGGCAGGATTTAAAATAATTCTTAATTTTAAAAAGTATAGGCCGCTTGCACTGATGTAAATCAGGAAGATCTCCAATGAGAGCTATGGAGTTATACCAAAATAAAATCAGCGTTACTGAGTATAGAATCAGGTCCATTTCTGTAATAAAGAAGTGAGATCTAAGTATTATGTTAGACAGAATTTAGTAAATTATGTTTAAATTATGGAAGAGCTGTTTTTAACAGTAAAGATTGGAGGTAGGTTTTGTTGGGTTTCTTTAATGAAAATGACTTTATTTGCTCAAGTTATATTTAAATCCTTTTTATTGGGTTAACATTTTGATAAAGAGTTACCTTGGGTAAAGTTAAACATTAGGGTTTACCTTTTGGTAAAGCGTAAATGATTTTTTGTTTGTTTGTTTGGCAGTATACAACTGAGTTTCCATGCATGTGTTGATTTCAATCCCAAATTTTGGCACTTGTTCAGCTGCTGCAATCTGATGAGGATGTTTTGTTTCTGAATCACTTGCTTCTCTGCTCTGAGAAGATTCTAGGTATTGGTGATTATAAAGAGCTATCTCCAGTCTAAATCTGCACATAGAGCAGGCCAAATACTGCGTCTATCTTGGAGTATCAATTTATTGTGGAAGTCTGATTCACATGAATATACATAGCAGGCTAAGTGCTGAATCTGGGGAAGTGCATAAATACTCCTATTAATTATCATCTTCTGTTAATAGAGGCCTTAATTTGTGTATCAGGTTATATTGTGCTCTCTCAAAAATCAATTCTTGCAACCTGCCCCTACGAGAAAGGCTTGTATAAAATGTATATGTTGCCTATTCTACAAATACATTCGAAGCAAGAGGAAGACCAAGGACAGGGTAGGACTGATACTCAATGAGGGGGGGAAAACAATAACAGAAAATATGGAAATGGCAGAGGTGCTTAATGACTTCTTTGTTTTGGCTTTCACCAAGAAGTTTGGTGGTAATTGAACATCTAACATAGTGAATACCAATGAACATGAAGTATGATCAGAAGCGGCTAAAACAGGGAAAGATTAAAAATTACTTATACATGTTAGATGTCTTCAAGTCACCAGGGCCTGATGAAATGCATCCTAGAATACTCAAGGAGCTGTCTGAGGAGATATCTGAGCCATTAGCAATTATCTTTGAAAAGTCATGGAAGACAGGAGAGATTCCAGAAGACTGGAAGAGGGTAAATATAGTACAAATCTATAAAAAGGGAAATAAGGACAATCCAGGGAATTACAGACCTGTCATCTTAACTTCTGTACCCAGAAAGATAATGGAGCGAATAATTAAGCAATCGCTTATCACCTTAGTATCTTCTAGATGTTTGCAAATTAACAGTCAACATGGCTTTGTCAAGAACAGATCATATCAAACCAACCTGATAGCTTTCCTTGAGCGGATAACAAGCCTTGTGGATGGGGGGAAGTGGTAGACATGGAATATCTTGACTTTAGTAAAGCTTTTGATACTGTCTCGCATGACCTTCTCATAAACAAACTAGGGAAATGCAACTTAGAGGGAGCTACTATAAGGTGGGTGCAAAACTGGTTGGAAAGCCATTCCCAGAGAGTAGTTATGAGTGGTTAACAGTCATGCTGGAAGGGCAGAATGAGTGGGGTCCCTCAGGGATCAGTTCTGGGTCCAATTCTGTTCATTATCTTCATCATAATGATTTAGATAATGGCATAGAGAGTACACTTATAAAGTTTGCGGGCGATACCAAGGTTGCAAGTGCTTTGGAGGATAGGATTAAAATTCAAAATGATCTGGACAAACTGAAGTAAATAGGATGAAATTCAATACGGACAAATGCAAAGTACTCCATTTAAGAAGGAACAATCAGTTGCACACATACAATGGGAAATAACTACCTAGGAAGAAGTACTGTGGAAAGGGATCTGGGGGTCATAGTGGATCACAAGCTAAATATTAGTCAACAATGTAACACTGTTGCCAAAAAAGCAAACATCATTCTGGGATGTATTAGCAGGAGTGTTGTAAGCAAGACATGATAAGTAACTATTCCACTCTACTCTGCTCTGATTAGGCCTCAGCTGGAGTAGTGTGTCCAGTTCTGGGTGCCACATTTCAGAAAAGATGTGGACAAATTGGAGAAAGTTCAGAGCAGAGAAACAAACATGAAAATGTGACCTAGGAGGGAAGATTGAAAAAATTGGGTTTGTTTAGTCTGGAGAAGAGAAGACTGAGAGGGGACATGGTAACAGTTTTCAAGTACATAAAAGGTTGTTATAAGGAGGAGGGGGAGAAAAAATATTCTTATTAGCCTCTGAGGATATGACAATGGGCTTAAATTGCAGCAAGGGCTGTTTAGGTTGGACATTAGGAAAAACTTCCTGTCGGGGTGGTTAAGCACTGGAATAAATTGCCTAGGGAGGTTGTGGAATCTCCATCATTGAAGATTTTTAAGAGCAAGTTGGACCAAAACCTGTCAGGAATGGTCTAGATAATACCTAGTCCTGCCATGAGAGCAGGGGACTGGCCTAGATGACCTCTCAAGGTCCCTTCCAGTCCTATGATTCTAGCCATAAAAAAATAAAACGCTTAAGTATGTTCGTGCGGCTGTCCCTCAGTCTGTGCTCAGTCTGTATTTTTCAGTGTACCGCCTTCGTTGGGCATAGGCTAAGCATGTAGCACAAAGTGATTTCCATGGACTCCTAGGTGGGAGTGGGGGTGTGAGTTGTTGTGGGGTGTACAGTATGGAACTTGCAAGCTGTGATTCAGTATGAACTAGACCCAGGGGAGCTGATGGATGCGAATTACAAAAAGCTTCAACAATTTCATTTGCTAGTTGGTAAATGGAGTGAAAGGGAGCTTGCCTGCTGCACAAGTAGAGGATCCAGGCCTACATCTCTATAGCATCAGCTGCGTGGTCCCCATATTATTGTGAATGTTTACTGTGAAATACAAACACCACAGCTAGTCCTCATCAATACCATATAGCGAAAGGAACCTTTTAATTGTCCAGTATCTACATTCAAAGATGTTCAGAGCTTAATATCTGCTCTTTAGGAGTCTGGGGTACCTTTTTCAAAAGTACCTAAGTGACTTAGGACCCTAAGTTCCATTTTCAAAAGTGACTTAGGCACCTGGGACCCTAAGTGCCATTGACTTTCAGTTAGACTTAAGCTGCTAAATGCCTACATCGCTTTTGAAAATGGAACTTAGACTCCTGAGTCACTCAGATGCTTTTGAAAATGTTACCCCTAGTTTGTAGGTAATATTTCAGAACTGACAGCTGAGCCAGGAGGCACTACACCTCTACCCCGATATAACGCTACCTGATATAGCACAAATTCGGATATAATGTGGTAAAGCAGTGCTCCGGAGGTGGGAAGGGGCTGCACGCTCCGGTGGATCAAATCAGGTTCGATATAACGCGGTTTTACCTATAACGCGGTAAGATTTTTTGGCTTCTGAGGACATCGTTATATCGAGGTAGAGGTGTACTATCCATGAGCCTCATAATATATTGGATTACATTAGTATTATTATTATTATGGAAGTGCAGATGTGAATGGTTTTATTTCTTCTGAATTTCAGTAGTTTTTTTAGATCAGTGAGGGATATAAACTTATTTACATTGTAACTGTATCTTTGAATATAAGAAGAGTTAGCAAAAATGTCTTCAGTTTATGTTTGTCCCTGAATGAACACAGACTACTCACAGGCACTGGGGGAGAATGTCCCTTTCAGGATTTAAATGCACTGTAATTCCAGGTTGACAGTGATAAACATTCAAAATCAGTGATAAGACTTTAAAAAGAGTGGAATTTAGCCCAAATTTTAACAGATTGTATAGAAGGGTTCAGGAGTATACAACAACAGATATTAATATAGCCTTGTTCAGTTAACAATAAATATAGACTTAGGGAAAACAATATATTTTTTTCTCAGACAAAACTGATTGTTTTAACATTTACCCATGGCCCATGAAACAATTTTGTTGCATTGCCACTTGAGCAATAAATGGTGACAAAAGAAAGCAATTGGCATATTATAACCAGCTGAGCCATCCATTCTTTTTTCCCCCCAGGTGAAGTAAGTGAAAACTTTATTCATTTGATCTTTTATTATTCATACTAACACCACTGAGGTAAGGACTACATGGCAAACTTGTACTGTCCCGTAGTATTCTCCCCTGGAATTTAATAAACGCCTCTGTTGTCACATCTTAAAACATCCAAGCTCTTTTTTGTTGTGTGTGATCAAATATTTATTCCCAAATACCATACACCTAGGAATGTTTCCGTGGAATAGCAGAGATCAGTTACTCAGGTAGTAAAGATGTGTGAATGCAGCTGGCAGATGAAGTAACCAACATTATGAATTCCCAGTCTGTCCTTCTTGCCAGAGGCAATAGCTGACAGGCCTGAGCGGTCATTGGTTTCCTGTTACTGGCGTTGATAGGGCCTGAGGAATCTTGGCGTCATAGATACTTAAGCTATCCCCCTGCATGAGTGGAGACGGCCAGTGCTGGAGGGTCCTTGTTGCACAGAGGTGTAATCAATATGGTCTGGAGTCCTTGACCTGAATCTGTAATTACCTGGATGGTATAAAGGTAGTTTGTTGTTACTGATAGTGATTGCATTCAGGTCCTCTGTTTGTGGTGCTGATCTGTGAAGCAGGGGGAGGACTTGTCCCTTTTTCAGTTCTCCACAGTAATCAAGAGGTTTTAATAATGGTCATATAACAAGCCATTCTTATAAAGGACATCTCCTGTTCGGTGCCAAGGAAAACAGGAACCCAGCAGTGCATGTTCTGCAGTTTTACCTTCTGTCGCTTCATTAAAAGGGATGCCTGGGCTGTAAATTCTAGCTCTTCTAAGTAATACCTTTTAGAACAAAAGTTAGTAGCAGAATAGCTATTTTAATAAGTGTTTTAGTAGGTTATTAGTTAATAAGAATTTTACTATATTTATAGAACAAGTAATAATTTGTGGGGTCTGTTCAGTTGAATTTTTTGTTGACTGAAATGTGCTTTTGAAGAACTGAGGCATTTTGTGTGAGTTGTGCAGTGCAGAATGGGGACACTTAACAGGGGGATTTTAAACTTGATGTAGTCGATTCAGCTGGAAAAAATGTTAACTGATGATTTTTAAAGACAGCCTTAAGTCAGAATGGACTGCAGTGGGCTCGGAGATGCCAGTGCAGTGTACGTGATTACTTCTAGGAGCAGCTATGCCCTATAGACTATGGAGATGTGAAGAGAAATTAAAATGATCTGACACTGCTGATTGGGCACTTGCTGCTGGATCATTGCCTGGCTTGGGAAACGCTCAACTGCAGGGATGCATGTAGTAACATTAATGTCTTGCAACTACTGGTGGGTGTTAACTCTCGGCAGAAGTATAGACGGAATAAATTGACAGATGGGACATGGGTAGAGCAGGAGATTAACAAAATTGTTATATGCTGATTTATTTTTTGCCTTTCTAAAAAAAATTATGGATGTGGTGTTTGTGAAAGGTGAATGACTGAAAGCTCTGGTGACTGAAGGCCGCTCCTTAGCACACAATGAGATTCACGTGTATCTGTTTCCAGTGCACGTTGCCCCTTGGCTTTGTGAAAAGGGAAAGACTCATTCTTTATGGGACAGAAGGTAGTTAATCTCTATGCCCACTTATCGTTGGCCTTTCTACTGAGTCTGCCAACAAATGAATGAATTAATCTCATTCATCTGTGATGATTGTTCTTTGAGATGCAGGTGCTACTCAACTAGAAAATGCTGTGAGATTGCTAGCTAGTTTCAGGTAGGCAGGTGAAAAATCAGATGGCCACAACTTTTGGTTACTACTGACCAGGGACACATTTGGACTGATGATCTAAAGTGGAAAAACTCCATATCACAGGATGACTCACCTGAGGCATTCAGTTCCCAGAATACTAACCATCTTGCTTGCTCGTTTTTGTTAGCATATGGTAGGCATTATTCTTCAAGAATGTATTCTGCTCATTTCACCTACTGCTACAGAGCATGAACATGGATTTTCTAGATGTAGAGAGTACAGAGCCCTTTTACACCTTTGTGAATCAAGAGCAAATGGTGTAGCCTCTTTTGTGAACAAAGAACTGCCGCGCACAGGGGAGGGCTGCTCCTGGACAATAGAGCTTGTGATACTTATGGAGGCAGGAGAAGTCTGAGGTTCCTCTTACATTTCCTTTCTGAGCATTTTGAGGCCCATTAGCTGGTAAAAAATATAAATCATATAGACAGTGAGATTTGAAAAAAGTTTTTGATTCAGTTATTAGCAGCTTGAATAGGGCCCTCCATACGTAATGTCATGTTAGTCCCATGGCTATAAATGTTTATATATGCAGTTCACCTTCTCTGAATTTAAGTAGATTTAAAGACTGTAGAATATTGTTTTCCTCACCTCCTGTAATTGAATAGATAAATCAAACTAACTAAGTCCAGAAGAGCTATGTTTCCATACTGTGTGTATTCTGCTGATGTTTTCTAAGTAAATAATTGGGTGGGTAACACACAAAAAGGTACAGAGAACTTGCTTACAAGGGGCATTTTAATATGTGTAATTAAGAAGGTAGTGGCGAGTTCTTCTGTTATTAAATAAAATAAATGTATTTACGGATATAGAGTATTGTGATACATATATTTCTTCTTCAGTTGTTTTGTTTAACAATTCTTCGAAGACCTGGGAGCAGACATACAGCCAGCACAGGACTTTCAGACATACATACTTGTGCAATATTGTACGATTAATTATATTGATCATCTTTCCTGCTATCCCATATCTTGCCATTCTTACCAGTTATAGTCATGCTAATATTACCTAACTCTGCACTACTGAAAAACACTCAAACTTTGTACTGGGGCTTTATTATAGTAAAAGAGTGATATTGTTCCCTCAAGACAGATCTTCAGTTAAACCGACAAATGTTTTTACAAAGGAAGTTTTATAAGTGTTATTTTCCAGTTTTTCCAGTACCTTGAAATATTTTTTTTTAAATCCCATAATACATTGTTCTCTGTTCCCAAAACAGACATGATCATAGCATTAGTAATTGATTTCCAGTTTAGTGAAACATAAGTCAAGAGTTCTTAAGATAATAGCTTAAGCAGAGTAGTGCAAAGCCATGGGGATTGGATTCACAGAGACTAAGTGAATTTTTTCCCACTTTCAGTTGAGGTGGTTTTGCTCCCCAGAATGCAGATCAAAATTCAACTAGAACTGAGCCTGTTTTCTGGATGGAAGCAGAAGAAAGCAGTGTCAGTTGTTTTCTAGTTGAACCATAGTTTAGTTCAAGTTAACTGAAATGTCTGTGTACCTTTATGTGTATGTCCCACTTTGGGGTTTACTTTCAGAAGACTGGCCCAGATAAATAAAATGATGGTGACGTTTTGAGCCAAATTATTATTTGTCTTTTTTCTTCATAATTTTAGGGAAAGTCTAGGGTGGTCTTAGTGAAGGGTCATGGGACTCGTTTTTTTTTTTTTAAGTCAAAAGTTTTACACCACAAAAAACTTAATTTTTTTTAAATTTTTAATGTAAATAACAAGAAGTAGGAGTTCCACACAGTAGCCAAGCCATGTAAACTCAACCTGGCTCTCAAATTTAAAAAACAAAACCCTTTCTCTAGTGAGACAGGATGGGAAGCTTGTGATTTCTTATCAAGTTTCTCGTTTCATCTCTGCTGGGATGTCCTTTGTGTACCACCAGTGTTATTGCTGGGCTCTTGCTCCGTATTAGCTGTCCACGTGCTCCAGTGATAAGGCTGTCAGTGGTATTTGTTCTGGGTTAAGCATCGTATGCATTCACCTCACATTTCTCTCTCTGACTCCCCTCTCTCTCTTCCCATGCAGCAAATCCCCAAATGCTAGAAAGTTGCATGTGTATATAGTATTTTATATCACGGAATTCATGATTCTGTGGTAGCTGTGAGACAAGTTAAGCCTCAGTTACTTTGAGATGAAAGCTTGAATGTGATTTTGAAAAGATCTTAACCCTTAAAGAAAGATTATTTATGTTCATTCCCCCGCCCCCCCCCCCTTTAACCAAAGGAAATCCCAAGGAAACAGTCCCTTTTAATCAAGAGGTCACAAAAAGCGGTGATGTGAAGCACGTCCATAAGGCTTTCACTGCATTCGTAAACATGCTCATACCCTCTTCTTTTCCTTTAATAGATCATTTTTGTAACAATTACTAGACTAGTTCAATTGGCGGTATAGTACAGGTGACAGGGGCTTCTATTGTCAGATCATGAGAGCACAGGTACTTGAGCTTTCTCAGCTGGTAATTCATGTAGGTGAGTAGTCACGAACAGATTGATTAGCGGTACTAATTGTGCATTTCTTTGTTGTGTTAAATTACTAATTTGAGATAATCAAACTGTCTAATTTTACTGTTCTTAAGACCATTTCTAGTAATTTAACTTGGAAAGAAAGGTGCAACTTTCAAACCTTGTGTAGCATGCTGTTTTTTGGGGGGTGGTGGTGTTTGCGTAATTTTGTGATTGTAATTGGTGGCACAGGCAACCAGAGCACAGGATGGAAGCCCATAGTTGCATTTTAGAAATATGAAGAAATGTATAAATAATCTTTCTTTCCCTTTGTATAAGATGTCAAGTATCAGAGGGGTAGCCGTGTTAGTCTGGGTCTGTAAAAGCAGCAAAGAGTCCTGTGGCACCTTATAGACTAACAGACCTTTTGGAGTATGAGCTTTCGTGGGTGAATACCCACTTTGTCGGATGCATGTAGTGGAAATTTCCAGGGGCAGGTATATATATGCAAGCAATAGAGATAACGGTTAGTTCAATCAGGGAGGATGAGGCCCTGTTCTAGCAGTTGAGGTGTGAAAACCAAGGGAGGAGAAACTGGTTTTGTAGTTGGCAAGCCATTCACAGTCTTTGTTTAATCCTGAGCTGATGGTGTCAAATTTGCAGATGAACTGAAGCTCAGCAGTTTCTCTTTGAAGTCTGGTCCTGAAGTTTTTTTTTTGCTGCAGGATGGCCACCTTAAGGTCTGCTATAGTGTGGCCAGGGAGGTTGAAGTGTTCTCCTACAGGTTTTTGTATATTGCCATTCCTAATATCTGATTTGTGTCCATTTATCCTTTTCCGTAGGAACTGTCCAGTTTGGCCGATGTACATAGCAGAGGGGCATGCTGGCATATGATGGCGTATATTACATTGGTGGACGTGCAGGTGAATGAACCGGTGATGGTGTGGCTGATCTGGTTAGGTCCTGCTGTGATGGTGTCGCTGGTGTAGATATGTGGGCAGAGTTGCATCGAGGTTTGTTGCATGGATTGGTTCCTGAGCTAGAGTTACTATGGTGCGGTGTGCAGTTACTGGTGAGAATATGTTTCAGGTTGGCAGGTTGTCTGTGGGCGAGGACTGGCCTGCCACCCAAGGCCTGTGAAAGTGTGGGATCATTGTCCAGGATGGGTTGTAGATCCCTGATGATGCGTTGGAGAGGGTTTTAGCTGGGGACTGTATGTGATGGCCAGTGGTAGTCTGTTGTTTTTCTTCCTTGGGTTGTCTTGCAGTTTAGGAGGCTTCTGGGGTCAGACTGTCTGGCTCTGTTGATCTGTTTCCTTATTTCCTCATGCGGGTATTATGTAGTTTGAGAATGTTTGGTGGAAAGAAATTTTGTAGGTGTTGGTCTCTGTCTGAGGGGTTAGAGCAGATGCGGTTGTAGCTCAGTGCTTGGCTGTAGACAATGGATCGTGCGATGTGCCCAGGATGGAAGCTGGAGGCATGAAGGTAGGCATAGCAGTCGGTAGGTTTTCGGTATAGGGTGAAATTTTTGAAATTAGTGAAGATGAACCTTTCACCTGCTTTTCTAAGTACTGTCCTCAACAGCTGTTGCATGTTTCCTGAAACTTGTCTTAATATATTTATTCTCTATCCTGAATATAGTATAGCAGTTTTTTTTCAAAGCATAACGACACTCAGCTCAGATTGAAAACTAATGGCCTGATTTTGAGAGCAGCTGGGCAGTCACAAATCCCATTGAAGTCAATGGGGGCTGCACATGATTAGCACCTTTAAAAATCGAACCATAGATTCCTGCAAAAATATGGAGCAAAAAAGAAAAAGGCAAAATTGAGTAAACGTGTCTTAATTATTTTGTGTTGCTCCTGCTCTTAAAAAGGAGCCTGAGCTGATTTCATTCAAGATTCAGAAAAAAAATGGATTCCCAGGCTGAGAACCCAAGTGTTGAATTTAAGATGAGAAGGAATATTTGTGGCAAAGTTATTACTGCCAAGAAAATAGGAAAAATCAGAAAAAGATCACTCTGAAAATGCTGACCCCAATATAGGTTTGCAAATTTGATATTAGAATGAAAGGTTTGCTCTGTACTCAGATATTGTTTAACCAGTCATTCTAGCCTGCTTAATAAGAACACAAATGTTTCTCTGCTGTTTGCTTTGTGACTGTTAACTGGGGATGGTTTTTTAAAAGAGTTGCGATGATGTAATAATAGTTTGCACTTCTGTGATGTCTTTAATCTAAGTGCTGTATAATATGAATAAAATACTCAACTGGCTGGGAAATTCAGGCATAGAAAGAAAAATATCAGAGCCAGGCAATGGCAGAGCCAGCCTCAATCTCAGAATGCCTGTCTTCCATTCCTGTGCTGTAACCACCAGACTATGTTCCCCTAACTTAACTGTGACTTTCTCAGGTGAAAATTGTTCCACATTTAAAAGGTTAACAAAGATTACATTGTCCAGCTATGCCAGAAGGAGGGAAGGAGACACTGGATATGGTTTAACTAGGCTGCAACTTTATTCCTAAATGTCTGGGAGTACCCAGCAGATAAAATTGTACAGTGCAGGTAATCATTTACCTATACCGGGGGAGGGGGGACTGCTGGCATCCCTTCCCCTTATGCATCCTGGTCCCCAGCCAACCTGCTTTCTGGGACATCACCACCCCTCCCTTCAAATGAAGGTTAAGGGGGGCTATAAAGGACAGGGGTTGACTCCCTGCTATACTAGTCATAGGAGCCTTAACCCCCCTATTTCTGCTCCTTTGAAGAATGCTTCCTTTAAATTCTTTCCCAATCCATTTTATCTAATGGCTATATCCATTCCCTATGAAGTACCTGCACTGGAAAACCCACCCCACGCTTACATAATGAGTTGTGACAGCATTGCTGCCACCCCTCCCCCCTTTTGTTCTTTGCCCCTACAAGTCCCCCACCCACTGTGGGGAAGGAGAACACTGCACTGTGCCTTGGCCAATCTGGTGGTGAAGGAAAAACTGCTTCACAGTCCCCCCCAAAAGGAACAACTAGCATAATGCCCACAGCAGATCATACGGAACCTACGGATCATACGGAAGCTGGTATTTCAGCTATTTCCATGGGTGGAATGGTGGCCACTGCTCAGCTTGTCCAGGTGTGAAAAAGAGAATAGACCCCTTCTCTTCCGGTCACCTGGGTGGGGGAGATGTAGGGTGGCCGACATCCCTTATTTTTTCTTCTCTGTAAAACGAGATTGGGAGTTGTTGAGTAGCAAGAAATACCCCTGGGGAATGTAGGTGAGTGCTGCTTACTATTATTAATAATGATAATATTGGGAGGATGAGTGGGGTAGGGCAGATGTGCTAAGAAAACAGTCCCTAGGGAGATGAGTCAGTGTCCCCACACTGACCTGGAATGGAGCTTCCTCCATGCTGCAGGTTATTCACTTGTTCTCTTAAAGGGGCAACACACCATCACCACCGAGCTTGATAAAAGTCCCCACCACTTAATGTGCGGGGAGGTCATTATTTCGGTGAATCACCTTGCAATTAAAGAGAGGAGCCAACACATTGCAAATGAAATTGCAACAGAAATACCATATTCTGTTATCATTTATATCAATGGAAAAACTCCGTAAATAACCCAAAGTTGATTCCTTATTAAAATACAGTTTAAAACGAACAGTCTAGAAAGCAATCTTGATCATTCTTCAGTTGACATCACGTCTCTATGAAATCATTGCTGTGAATCACCAGCATAATAGCTAAATAAAATATGATTGGGGATTTTACTTTCTATATTACTGTTTAGTGGCACTAAACCCTTCAGGGCATCCATTAATGGTCATTGGTGCAATCTTCCGTTGCTTGAAGACAGTTGTTGTTGTGTCACACAATTCAACCGAGGCATGTACTAGTGGCCCATTAATACAAACTCTGGAGTGTCTTATTGCTTATGTGATACATATTTATTTTCAGCTGGGAAAGTCACCTTCAGTTCATATAATGGTTTTGCCATCTGAAAAATAATAGTGCACTAACGAATGGTGAATGTCCATGGTCATAAACGGTTCCCCTCTATTTAAGGAGACAATATATACTATAGATGACTTGTATGTTGGTAGCGGAAACACACACTTATCACACAAGGTTCATCTAAGTTCTAGTCTCTGGTCAACTATTAACTGTTTTGCATAGAGAGGATTAAAGCTTAAAATAAGTAGAAAGTGTTGATTCTAATCGGATCTGACACCTCGATCTTCTGTTGTGGAGCAACACATGAGCTGGGATTCCCAATAGGCTCATCTAGGATACAATATTTATTATGTTCAAGATCTAAGAGTCCTAGCTACTGTTAGATTTACAAGAGATCTTGAAACCCTATCGTCCTTCCTCGTGTTTTCATAAATTGCACAGAAAAAATACAATACACAATATTTGCAAGGACAAATGTTCTTTGAGGAGATTTCTGTTCCTTTTATGTGATACTCTCAGAAATTATTTTATAAAAATTAATCATTTTTGTATTATCTCAATTTATTCTGATTGTTCTTGACACTTTTAATATATACCATTTTAGATGTTTAATTTTAGATTTCTATTAAATATGAAAGTTAAAATGAAAACATTAATCTATTTGCATAGGTAGTTTTACACTCCAAATGTATTTTTTATGCAAAGCTTTGATTTAGAAATGGTTTTCAGTTTACAGAAAACACATTCTCATTTTTCTGCTTCTGTGCTTTCTCTAAATTCAGCCATCATCTTCTCTTCATCATCTAAAAAATGTGCTCAGTCCTCTCCATTCCCGCCTTGAAAACCCATGCCCAGGCTCTAATTATCTCTTGTTTCAAGTGTTGCACCCTCCTTTGGGCTCCAGGGCTCTGTTGGAAATCAACTGCTAAAATCATCAACATTGCTTGCTTGCCTCTTCACATCCCTTCATCTGCCCCCCACTTTCTTTTTGCAACACATTCAAGTTCTTTGTCCTCCTCTTCAAGGCACTGCGCAACATGGTCTCATCTCTTTCCACTCCCCTCCTCACCAAGCTCAACCAAAGCTGTGAAATTTACTGACTCCTTTTAGGTCCTTCTCCCAACCTTGTTCCAGGCCATCTCGCATCTGACATGCTAGAGTGTTATTTTGTCTACTGTGCATCCAATCTTTTATCCTTCAAAATCTGTCCTTAAAACCAATTATTTCAGAATCTTTAAATCTTAGTCCTATCCGTTACATTTCATGTACTTTCCAGTGGTTCTTGATTTATGGGAGAGGACTTGAAATTCTGGATTTAGAATATTTATAATATTTATATGGCCATCACATTGTCCATAAGCAAATAGGAACTAAACACCATTCTGTTATGTTTCCTTTTTTGACGCGCGTTAATTAACTAACGAGCATTATTTCTAGAACTGTGATTGTAGGTGCTAGTATATGCACAAAGAATTACAGGAAACTGCTATGTTTTTTGGGTAATAGTTTCTTTGTGAGGAACATACACCAAAAATAACATTGTTTACCAGTGAAGTAGGACAGAAGTGAAAAAAATACACAGGATCTTAAAAGTTTGTGCATTACAGAGAGTGGAGAGTAAAAACAATTTATTCGAAAAAAGAACATGACAGTCTTTAAGCAGCCATATGATACAATTACATACAATATCTTACCTCAAATACCATACAAAGTATAATCATAAGAAAACAACTCATTTAATATTAAATACAGATTTTTTTGTTTATAACCACTTTAAAATAAATATATTACTTTTAAAAATCATATTTAACAACCAAATTGTTTTACCGGAAATACATCTTTTCCCTGGGTTTTTTGTTTGTTTGCACATTTTTGTTAAAAACTAAATATGGAGAATATCGATATATTTGGTGTAGGAGGGGACACAAGGGGGATGGCCAGGAAGGGACAAAATAATGGATCTTTCCCTAAACTTCTATTTTGTTTCTTCTGTTTCAATGCATTAAAAGGGTGGCTGTCGCTACACAGCCCTGGTTTGTTGGTGAATAAATGATAATACTTAACACTAAACCAGCATTTTTCATTCATAGAACTGGGCCCCTTTTCAGCATATTTCTCATGTTGTATGGAAATACGGAAAATTCATCTGTTTCAGATTCCATGAGATCTCACTTATTGTTGCAGTTTGATTTTTGAGTATGAACAAACCCCCAAATTAAAACAGAATGGAGTCAAAATCTCTGAATTTCACATCAAAGAAATAAAATACAAATTCTGTGAAATGTTTAACCTGGGCTCAGGTTTCATGTTTATAGTGAAACCCAAAATGGGCCAAATTTTGTATCGCTTTTGCACAGCTCTACCTGAGTCAGTCAAGAACTTGGATGTGTCACGACCGTTTACAGTAAAACTTGCAGCAATAATGCTCAGAATAAAGATACATTTTTTTGAAGCAGGCTTGGAAACAAGAGTGTCTCAGGTTCTCATACAACGCAGTGATGAGCACAAGATGGAGCACCGTAGATGGAAAGGGAATTGCTAATATGGAGATTATTTAAACTAACCGGGAATCAGATGTGCAAAAGCCCTGTACCTAGATTCATCGAAGGACACCGATGGTATGGCCTGCAACAAATTGGCCATAGGATCCAAAGTTAAAGTTATGTCAACATTTCGGTGATGAACATCTGTTTTCACTACCATCATTTTAGCTCAGCTATCCAAATGCGCTCTTGGGTAAAGTTTGGTATTTAAGATAGCTTGGGTTTGAGACTGGTTTTGGTCATAGAAGTGTCATATCTTCTCCTCTCCCAGCAATGAAGTTAATGGTTTCAGCTCTTGTTTATTTTTATTTATTTTTACCGAAGTTTTGTAGGCAATGAATACAGAATGTGGACTTGGTCTTGGGATAGCGTGGAGGTACAAGAAACCACTAAAAACTGAGTAATCTAATTTAGGAAAGAGAATATTCTGCATCTGTGCCTATTTTCCCCCCTCCCTTACAAAGATCTAAGAAACTTTTTTTATATGGATTTGGAGTGCAGCATCTGCCTGGAAACTAGAAATTTTGGTGGTCTTTTTGGAGCCATCAGGTGTATGGCAGGATAAATCTAGGAAGTGAGGAATGCCCAAAAAGGAAATCAAGTTTAAAAAAAAAAAGTCACACACAAAATCCAGTAAAACGAGAGAGAGACGGTCCATCACATGATGCGGCATAGCATCTAAGCAGTGTCTCCAGGAGCTCCTAGATGAATCTTTTTAGGTTCTCATTTCAAGCTCTAATTTTTGGCTCTCCACCTGATTAAGCCACAGAAATAGCTTTTTAAAATCCCTATGGAATCCTTTTAAGCACTGAGACGAAAGTGGTAAATCTGAAATCAGATCACACAGCTCCAAAGGAATGGGGGCAGTTAAGGAAGACAGTCAACGAATGGCTAACTTACTAATGAGCCGCCACTGGTCTCTTGATGGCCAGCTGTGTACTGGAAGTTGTATGCATACCATTTCTGTTCTTAATGGAGTTGTAAAATTAATGCTACAAAAGTGTTTGGGTAACAGTTTATTAGGTCTGCTTATGAACAAGTTTAAAAAAAAAGACAGTTGAGATGATAGTACTGTGCAATCTGCAAAATCACCCAGCAGACTCTCTACCAAGATCACACAAGGAATTTCTTTGAACCTGGTCACATTAATGAATAGTAGGTTTTCAGAAATCAAAATGTCTCTGTAATCCTCCTTATACCAGCTATATGAAAGGGTAGATGGATTTCAGAATCGCCTGACACCAGTGAAACAAAGAGCAGTTGTATTAAATCTGCTCAAAGAGCAACAAACACCCATCTGCATCTCCTGGAAAACAGTTCTCTACTTAGAGGATGAAAGTGAAGGATCCTGAAAATAGAACTCACTGTACATCTCTTGGATACATGCGCTCCCCCGCATTTTGAAGTCAGATGTATTTATCAGTTATCCCCATTTTATAAGAAATATATTCTTTCTTGGAGGATAATTTAATACTATATTTAAAACCCAAATTATATAAAATTCCCCCCAATTTCCAGTTTAACCAAAATAAAAACTTAGATCCTATTGTTCTTAAACAGATACCATGATATTGGATGACCTCATAAAAGCATAGTTAGATAGCTGTGTGGTGGCTGCTAAACGTAGTCGTAAAGGTAATTTTCCGTTCCAAAATTCATGATTCTTGTTCTAGAATAGATTAAATTTTCTCTAAGGCTGAAACAGGTTTGAAATATGAAGCCTGTTAGTCGGTGCGATATTTACTTCAGATCACTCACCAGTATAGGGGCTGGCTAGAAGCACAGGATATCAAAGGCCAGATATCCAGATGGAGGTTCTCTTTTCTGAACTAAATAGGAAAGCATTTGCTCAATTTATTAATGAAAATATACAATACAAAATAAATGACAATGCTGCAATCTCTCAACAGGTGGTGTGGGAAACACTGGGGACTTCTGTTAGAGCTAGAGTATTTAGCAGTTTTACACGTCATAAAAAGAAACTGAAAATTGAAAACAAAAAGGAGTTACTGACCTTCACAACTTGAAATTCTATAGCTGTGCAGCTGTAATTCAGCGTAATAGGAACTGGTTGTATTTTACAGAAGCTCAAAACAACTGCCACACATAGCAAAGCATTGAAGCAGCATATAACACTCCTTTCTTCTTTCCAAGCTGATTTATGGCGAAGACACTTCGCTCCCTCAGGATATTACACAACATCCTATCCTAGGGCCCACTCTGCAATGTGGAAAAAGGCAGTCAGGTACCTTGGTTTAGTGCCAAAATTCTTACTGACATCCTGGATATGAAGGCTACAGGTTTTCTATCACGAGANAATTTAATCTACCTTGTTGGGGTTCCTATATGTTAGGACATAAGAATGACCATACCAGGCCAGACCAAAGGTCCATCTAGCCCAGTATCCTGTCTTCCAACAGTGGCCAATGCCAGATGCCCCAGAGGGAATGAACAGAACAGGTAATCAAGTGATCCATCCCCTGTCACCCATTCCCAGCTTCTAGCAAGTATGTTCCCCAAGTTAGACCCTTCCTAGATCTGGTTACTGAATGAGGAATGCCACAATTGAGGGAGGGGAACAATTAGAAGAAAAACTCAGACAGTGGCTTAACCTAAATGAGCTCGCTATTTTTTAATGCACAACTTCCTCATCAAGAAACACTTGAGAATGTCTGCCTCAGGTTCTGAACCCTGGACTCCAGATCTTAAGATGGCTCTTAAGAAAAGTCAGTGCCCTCTGAAACCTTCATATGCAAGGCTTTCGACCACTATTTCCCTTAATTTTTAACAAAATGTATCCGTAGCTGTACTGAAGATTCTCTAAATGTGATCATGAGTCACCTTCACTCATGTATTCCTTATTGTACTGTCATTGCATGCATCTGTTTAGGTCATTGATACACATTTTCATATGTTCGAAGCTGGCAGTTGACTCAGTATGTAACCCTTTAATTGTAATTCTGTGTATGGTCACATGACACCAAGCACCTAGAAATGCAGGGGTCTCGGATTAATGACTGATGTTGTTTATTAAGTATGCTAGTTAAAAAAATGGGCTTGAGCCTGCTCACTCTTACACCTGTGTAATTTCACTAACTTCTGTGAAGTTGCTCTTGATTTACACCAGTGTAGCTGAGAGGAGAATGAGGAACAGTTGGACAGTGTTTTAACCCAAACTAGGATGTTTCTAGCTGCTGTTCTTCAATCTCTAATATAAATGTTCATGTGTGTAGACTTAATAGGTCATGTAAAATTGGATGATCTAGCACAAGGAGGCAGGCAAGCATTTTGCTGAATTTTAAGGTCAATGTATGGCTTTTTTAAGGTTTATTAATCTCTAGTCACTGTGTCTTACCCTTAATAGAATAAGGCTGCTTCCTGGCTGCTCAATGCTCCTGGCCACCTCTGTGACTGCTTCTGCTTTGCACCCACCATTGCCTTGGTCCTGCATCTGCCTTGAACCCCTTCTTGCCTGATACCCTGCTAGCTCCAATTCTTAAACTCTGGTCACACTCATTGGTAAAAGAAAGAAAACAGAGTTGGGTGCATTTGCATTGTTAGCAGAGGATTCCCTTAGATAAGAGAGGTGACGTTTGAGACTCTATTGCCCTGAGGCGCTCTTTACGATACTGTACTAGGAGTGGTCCTTTAAAGTGGAGTAAGAACAGGGAAAACAAAGGGGTGGCGGTGTAACTAACATATGTTCATGCTAGATTTTGGCCATAGGCTTAGGGCTTTAACATGGAGTCCTGTGGCCTTTTGTGTAGTATTCCAAAACCAACATGAAAATCTTTCCAAGTGTATTTTACAAGCATTGTGATTATGATAGTCCCATCACAAATTCCATGTCCCTATGTCAAATGGGGTGCAGGCCCTTCTCTTTTGAAATCCCAGATTTCCCACTTCTCCTTTTGTCTGATCTTCTCTTTTTTCTTTCATGGAACCACTATGGAAAATGGGGAGCCTGCTGCTGACTATTGCACTGGCTGCGTTCTGGAGCATGCTTGTAGGAAGCAAACTTGGTTTACGTGCCTTTCTGGCGTATCCAGCCACAGGTGTTTTCCCATGGGTTCACACTTCAAGTTCTAGGAGAATGGGGTGTCCGCGTGCACATAAACACATTCTCTCTCTCTCTCACTTATCTGGGCTGTTGTCTCATATGCAACAGGCCATTGCTATGGATTTGTCTACACTTCAAATACTACAACTGCACCACTGCAGATGTGTTGCTGCAGCTCTTCTGCATAGACCAGGGCAACCTATGATACACGTACCGAAGGCGGCACGCGAGCTGATTTTCAGTGGCACTCACACTGCCCAGGTCCTGGCCACTGGTCCGGGGGGCTCTGCATTTTAATTTAATTTTAAATGAAGCTTCTTAAACATTTTAAAAACCTTATTTACATACAACAATAGTTTAGTTATATATTATAGACTTATAGAAAGACACCTTCTAAAAACATTAAAATGTATGACCAGCACATGAAACCTTAAATTAGAGTGAATAAATGAAGACTCAGCACACCACTTCTGAAAGGTTGCTGACCTCTGGCATAGACAGTACCCAAGCCACCAGGAAGAGGTGGTAGCTAGATTGATGGAAGAAATCTTCCATTGACCTAGTGCCGTCTACACAGGGTCTTAGGTTAGCTTAACCACACCACTCAGGGATGTGTATTTTTCATGGTCTCTGACCAACATAGTTAAACGAACCTAAATTTCTAGTGTAGACCAGGCCTAAGTGTAACTATCTGTATATCTGGATAACTCATGGATAGAGCTG
Source organism: Chelonoidis abingdonii (assembly GCF_003597395.2). Classification (NCBI taxonomy): domain Eukaryota; kingdom Metazoa; phylum Chordata; order Testudines; family Testudinidae; genus Chelonoidis; species Chelonoidis abingdonii. Next base: position 18,456,454 of record NC_133788.1, read on the forward strand.
ATGAGCCTTTTGGTTGGCTTTGGGGGTAAAAGACCTTTCATTTGGACTAGCTTGCTGCTGATAATAGGTACCCATGAGATCCATTTTGACAGGCTTGTGGCATAGTCTGCCTCTGGTATTGCTTTCCCTGTCTTTCCTCTAATTTATTATAGCAGGGAGTGGGAAATTAAACTACTGAACTTGTGGAATTTTTCAATTAAAAAATGAAAAGTATTATGGCCATGCAAAAAGCTCTCTTAAAATTCCAACTATACCAACTCCAGGAGGAGAAGCCTCCAGAATGACAGAACAATACGTATATGACCAGATATTTGAAGAAATAAAAACCAAAATAATCAACAGTCGAGGAAAATAGTCTCACTAGATTTTTGCCATCATAACAGTTTGCTGAAGAAGATATATCTTGGGGTCAACCATCAGGTTCTTATCCCCAAGACGATTTGCAAACCTTTGAAATGTGATCCCATTTGATCATGAATTTTTTAAAAATCAGCTATTTTAAAAAAAAAACTGAAATACTTTTGCTAAACTTATTTGTGAGTGAGTGACTGACGTAGTAACTGAGTATAGGACATCTGGATTTGTTTTTTAGAACTCAAATGAAAGTTACCATAGAACACTCTGAATAAGAAAGGATTCTAAGCACTCATTTGTTCTATTTTTTTAGGCTTACTTTTTCCCTTTTAGTTTTTAAATATAATATACTGTAAAATACTGACATCGAGATACGTTTTATCATAGAAAACTTTGATAAAAAATTCACTGTATCATAAGTGAACCATTTCCTCCTAGATTTGTGTCCAAAACAAGAAGAAAAACATTGCAGATGCATTATGCATTTTACAAAAGAACATATGCATGCATTTAAATCATTTAGATTTCATCTTTGCTTTCTGTTATTTTTAACCAATGTGATAGTGAACTACGATATGTTCAGAAAAACAGAGGTTGAAAGCATAGTTTAAAGTTTTATGCACAATAAGATAAACTAAACTGCAAGTGATGTTCACTATTTTATGATTTTATTGCAAAGTTTCACTTATGCCTTTTTCCCCCCTCCCTAACAGAACATGCGACTGGAACTTTGAAAATCTGTTGATGGCTAGATCGGGTTACACTGTAGACAAGATGTACTGTCCCATAGTGCCCTGTGAGGAAAGAGAATCTGTACTCACTGAAACACTGATTCAGGAAAGCATCCATTTTCACGAAAGGTGCTTAAAGCACATGCTTAAATGCTTTTCTGAATTGGAGCCCAATAAGGATATGAAGAATATGAACTACAAGGGTGCTAGCTCAATAATACACAATTTGATGTTATGAAAATCTTTTTGATGTGACTGTTAGATTCAGTACACTGCCAGAACTGCTTTTCAGCAGGTCTCTAGTAGTTTGTTAAAGTAGGGTCTTTTAACTGATTACCCTATGGCTGATAGCAGAAGTGGAAATTTGAACTATAAAAGAGTGGTGGGGTGGATATTTTTTCTTTTTTAAATTTCTGCCAGCATGATTGTTAAGAATCCCTCCCACATGACCATGGATAAGCAAATAAAATTCAACCTGTTGGCCTAGTCGCAGCTTTTAGTAGCATTTTTTTCTGGCTTCATGGAGAGGCAGTCCTCATGCCATGAAGTTTCTGTCTGCTTCAAAATGATGCAATGTGTGTTGGTCATATACAATATTAAATGTAAGTTATCTTCATGTTGTTACGTTTATGTCAGAATGAGACACACAGTAGCTACCAAAATGCGTAATGATAGAGGTGCATGGCCATACATGTTGTTTAAGCCCCGACTTTGGGCCCAAGGTGCCAAACCAGGAATGTGGAACTTCCAGTGATATCCATGGGAGTTCAGTAAACATTGGGCTTACTGGATCTGGTGCTGTGTTTCTAGATGCAGATCTGAAAATCCCTCCTACGGTCAGATCCTCTCACTCATTTTATTAAATTCAAAGGTCAGAATGCAGGGTAACTTTTTCAGTCCCAACAGTCTGGGGAAATCCACCAAATTTGTTTTGTCTTAAAGACCTCTGTATTGTAAAAGGGCAGTAATAGAGCCCTTTTTTAGTTATTAGTCAGTGCTAGATCAAAGTGTACAGAGTATCATTTGAAGACCATGTGGTTTATTTGTATATAGCCACCACCACATTTAAAACAGAGGCAGCAAACAAATAAGGTTCTAAAAAATATTTTTAATACTGCAATCTAGCTGCAGAACATATGCTTTGGTTTTAAATTTCTGTTCCTGAAAGGTGACAACTCCTCTGTTTGTCATTGACTTTAACATTCTATATATTTTTAAACGGTTGTATGGGTTGAAAACTCCAGATGCAACGTTTTATGCTAAATGAAGTTGACAGTTCAGTGATGTGGAAGGCCATTATCTCACCTTTGTGCTTCTAAACTACAGCCACTTGCCTTTTCCTGTTTCATAATACATTCATTGCGTTACAGTGGAGGAACTTTTTAACACCTACTGGTAATATTAAATAATCAGATCTGCCATTCTGATGGTCATTTTGAAAATAAAGGAAGGGAAAAAGATTTTGCTACTTTTACTTTGTAAAGCCTATTTTTTTCTATTCCATGCGTGTGTATGTGTATATATTCCTATTGCGAGGATTCAAGGAGTCGGTCATACTATAAAGCCTGAATGGGATTCTCTGGGTTACGCAATGTAAGTATTTTCAATTAGGTTATGAAAAATAGAATTCTTGGACTTAATGTTTTCAGTGCATTGCTGGAAAACAATTATACATTAACCATGAGCTGGCATTAGATCTGTGAGTCTTCAATAATTCGCTTAACCTGCTTATTTTGGATGCTGAAACATGTAACTGGAGATCCACTGGATTCTCATACGTTCCATGTAATGCTTTATCTCAGATCCATGTATCTTTCATGTTAGGGCTAACAGACAGCCTGAAAGGATATGATTTGGCCAAAAAGAGGTGGATGTACGACAATACAGTAGTAAACCGGTGTGTTCTGTCCTGATGCTGCCTTTAAAGAAATTTAGTTTACTTAGAAAAATTATTAGGTGGATTAACTGACATACAGCAGCCTCCTCTGATGGGAAGTCACTATCGAGAGAGCTAGTTACATATATTTTCACAAACTTTTGTTCATGTAAAGGTCCCGGTGCAAAGATTTGGCAGACAAAAACATTATGTAGATTTGAGAAATAGTATACTGGTTTTTGACTCTTGGACTTGATATAATCCCATTCCCATGTATTTTGACTGCTTAAAACAGAAATTAGTCCCATTTCCTCAGATTACCATGGCGAAATTTCAAAAGACAAGAATTACCCTCAAAAAAGGAAGTCTTCATTCCACAAAATACAGATGAAGCAGTGGCAGTTCCAAGTTCCTCATGCTGTCCCAGGAATGTGCTCCAATCCTGACCTTGTGATACAAGTGATCACAACTCGTTCAGTCTCCATGAGGATTCTGTTCTTGTCCTTGTAGCTGAGAATACTGAGAACTATGGCAAGTACAGCCAATTGTATTAGTAGGTTACAGCTGCCCACTAAGAACTGGACTGAGACCAGTTCATTTCACTTTAGTCATTGAGCAGTCACTGGTGGCTTTGTCACTAGCAAGCTGGGCTAGATGTAAACCAATGGAGTGCAGTTACACATTTCTATATCCTATTACTACTCCCCTGAGTCATGAAGTATCCTATGGAATCATTTATCTATTCATTTAGAAAATGTGTAATCATCATGTGTATGTCTTTTATATCTTAAAATTCAGTAAGTAAGAAACAAAGACCCAATATCCCTCTGACTAACGTGGCATTTGATCACCCTTCTCTCTCCTTCTTCAGCATCGTAAGCTAACTTTTCAGTTTCCAGTGTGATATATTTTCTTTTACCTCTGTGACAGCATTCTGCTGCAGATTACAGTTGTGCTTAGGCTCCATAAGGGTTATATGGTTACTTACCATTTAGTGTCCACGTATAGCAAAAAGATGTCTGGATAAAATATTCTTCTACATTTTTAAGCAATAGGATCAAAGAGGTCCTTAGAGTCTCAATTTTAGTTTATTTCCTCATGCTGTATAAGTAACTTGTAAAAGAACTTGTATTTGAGAAAGGGAAAGGAAGAAGAGAGCCTTTTGCCACATAACTTTGGGAATACCGTGCATCTGGGCCACGTTCAAATTCTGCCACATGTTCCTCCCTGTCATTTCTAAGATCTGAACTTTTCTTTCTGTCCCTATAGGTCAAACTCTTGTCCTGGGCCCCACCTTCATCTCCCATCTTGATCACTAGAATAACCTCATTCTCTCTTGCCTCCCTGTCACTCAAAATGACCCCTACCCTCATTTGTAGAAACCACAACTGCTAAGATCATCTTCCTTGATCATCACTCTGACCATGTCACCCTCTCCCCATCACTTTGAATCCCTCCATTGGCTCCCTCGCTCCATCACATCAAATACAATATCATTGTCCTTGCCTTCAGACCCCTGCATAACTCTGCCCATCCTTGTTTATCTCACTTTGTCTCTTTGTGCATTCCCGTGACATCGCATTGGTGTTTCCCAGATGCTGCTGCTTATGCATTGGTGAGCGCTACTGAAAACAAGTATTAAATAACAATTATAATGAATCAGGAAACAATAATATTTGAAAGGTACCTCCAGAAGATTTTCATACAAATGTACTTTCTGACCATCCATATACATTCCAGCTAAGACATTCAGGTATTTCTGCATCATATTGAAAGTCTCCTTCATTTTGATGGTGGAAGATCTACAGGATTTTTTTTTTTAAATAATTAGTTTGATTTTAGTTGTCTACACAACATTTCTGAGCTGCTTGCCAAATGATCCCAGGTGTGGGATTGCAACAGGTAATTTCCTGCACTATATTTATATGGATGACTTTCTGTGTTAGAAGATGATATCTCCTCACCTGGCCTCTCAGTGACAGAGAAATCCTTTGTTTATTCATTTAGTAGGCAGATTAACCCTAATGAATATGGCTTCCTGGAAATAGATACACGGAACAATAGCAAAGTGAGGACTGGGGAGAAACGGGGCGAATTCCTTTTTCTTTCTTCACTTTTAAATAATGCCGGCTTTCAAAGCAGAGTGTTTTAAATCAGAAAGGAACGCGAAATATGTCAACCATGGTTCAAAGAGGTGCCGGACTTCTCTACGACATTTTTTTTTTAAGTTAACCTGTTGCAGTTTTTATATATTTAGCCTTTTAAATGTTTTCTGTATATTTTCTCCATTTAAATGGAGCACTAGAAAACATTTGCCAAAGTGCATAAAAATAGGTTTATGCAGAATACTGGTTAAATCCTCACATTTGGGAAAAAATGTGTGTGCATGTTTTTATATACTTACTCCTCATCATGTTCCACTTTTGTTCCATTTTAATTTTCATGAGTTATTAATTCATCATACAATCTGCATCCTGAGTAGATCGTGCATTGTACTTCCTAACCAATGAAAAGTATATTATAGTGGCCAGGATATATTATATTTTTATTTTAAAGGTGAGGTATTGCTTTCTTTTTCTGTGGTGGAAATTTTAATTGTCTGCATGTTAATGGATATCATTTTTACTGTAGAGTATCTGTACTATAAGTAAGAAAATGTTTGTAGATATTCAGTACATTTATGTATCTGATTTTCACAAACATTCTCGTGCCTAAGGTTGACACTGGGACAGTCTCAATTATTTTTCAGAAATAACTACAAAAATTTTAGTTGTGGACATCTCTCTCATTCTCTCTTTAGTATGACCATGATTAGTTAACGTGTAAAGAGCGCTAAGATGAAATGGCCTGATTCTGATTTCACGGAAGGCAGTGAAGCAACTCTGGATTTACAATGGTATATTTGAGATGAAAATCTGCCTAGAAAAGTACAGTGGTCCTGATCCAAAATCTGCTAAAGTCAATGGAAAGACTACCATTGACTTGAAAGGGATTTTACTCTGGCCCTATATAAATACTAGGCTGTGTTATGGTATCATGAGGCTGATTCACTACTTTGTTACTCCAGTCTTATGCCAGTGTAGCACAGTGATAAAATGAATTACACCAGCTTAAAAGTAGAGTTAATGCAGTGGTGAATGTGGCGAATGTACTGGGGAATGTGCAGTGATTAATGCAGAGTCTATGTATGTGTATTTTTATGTAATATTATACGCACACATATTGAATTTGAAGTATTTTAACTTTGAGGAAAAAACGTTTTAAGTCATTACCTCAGATGATAATACTAAGGCTGCTGGTCAAACTGTAGTCATCAGTACAATGAATGTTTCTGCTACATTTAAGAGAGGAACATTTTCTCACATTTTTGTGTGAATGGTACTTGAGATACATTATTCCCAAGGCATGGATGTGTAGACACAGATGTGAAAATCTCTTAACTTCCAACCAAACTTTTCCAGATCTTATCACTATAATTTATTCTTTACTCTCTAAAGACTAGAAGTATGTCTTCTTTCACATTGGAGGAAAAGGAAAGTTCTCTTCCATCACATGCTAAGTGTTGAAGATAGGATACTGTTGGCTTTAGCATGCTGGCTTTTGTAGTTGCCTATAAAAACTCTAGAGTTTCAGGAGGGAAACAAAAAGACCTTTTCATGAAGAATAAAAGTTTAAACTGTTTCTTAGTTACATGGCTGAAAATGTACACGTGCATAATAGATAATTTTTAAAAAGTTTATATATACACACACATACACAGAGAGAGTGCAATAAATTCTAAATGAATCTGTTTGCTTTATATGTAGATTGCTTTGTCCTTCTTAAAACTAATGTTTATGCAACCTTTAACCAAATGGGGAGAGTAGCCAAATATTTTCAAGGGTGAGAACTGGTTTTCTGGCCAGCATATATAATAACTTAATTCAGTCCAATTGTGTGGTATGATGTATGGGCATGTGGTGTGGTAACTGACCATGTTGGCATTCAGACAGTTTTCCAAAGATACTGTATACATTTTTTAGCTCAAAATAGGTATGTGTTGCATTAAAAATCAAGACTAAGATAACTAAACAGTGAAATTCAGTAGTGGTTGAAAACTTTGAAGGGTGCTAGAATAATTGAAATTGAGGAAAGTGGCAGATTACTTTTGAAAGCAGGACTGTCTGGGTTAACTGTATTTTTTTTCATTTAGTACAAACCAAAAGGACAACAGTCATTATACGATTTTGTATTATAAGTATTTTCATAATCTAACATAAATTGGCCCACCCAAGGATTATGTCTGTCTTATAAAGATGTGTTTATATAGTCGCTGGGTGAAAGATTGCAGAAGTTGAACCACTAGTTTTGAAAGTTGAGCCAGACCAGGAAAAATCAGGATACAATTTGGCACTTATGGAGACTAAATGATTTCCTTTTTAGCTGCTGATTTCTACTGGGAAATGTATCCTTGGACTAAAAATTGCATCCGGAAAAATGTTTATGTAGTGTTTTTCAAATGACTGATTATTCTTCTAACCTTTAACACGCACTGTGTGTAATTTTGCTCCGTATTAACTCTTTCACAACCAAATGAATTATCTCTTTATTTAGTTAGTGTAAAATATTTCTTCCACTTTATGCAATATTGTAAGTTAGTAACACTGCACACAGTAGGCAGCAGCAGTTTTATTATGTTATATTTGCAATAAACCTAAGAAATCAAGCTCACCCTTTCTGTCAGGTTGTCCCTGGGATTTGAAAACCTTGGTGTGACAGTGAAGTGTGCAGAATGAGCTAAATCCTGCCCTGACTAGCACAGGGAAATGGAGGGAAAATGTTTCCTAAGATATCTGTGGACAAGGATTTCTGCCAGATCGAGGAGGATTCCCAAGGGGCATTATCATTATACTGCCAACTACTGGCTAGTGCAGCATTTCTCAAACTTCATTGCACCACAACCCTCTTCTGATGAGAAGAATTACTGCACAACCCCAGTGCTCTGTGTTACTCAGAGTAATTAGTATTTAAAATAAAAAATGCATTACAAGGTCATATGAATGAAAAGTAGCCCCTAAATATTTTAATTCACAAGACAATCACAAGACAATCTTTATATCCAGTAGTAAAAAATAAAAATATGCACCTAATGAGAGGGGTGAGCTTGCATTGATGAGCACAAATCCTTGCAGCGGGGCTCTATGTGGCTGAGGTGAAGACAGAGGTCATCTTCAACAGTGAGACGGGGCCTGTATTTGTTTTTAGTGCATCAGCCCCCAGCCACCGCAGCTGCCCACAGAGAGGCGGCTAGCTGGGGCTTCGGCCTCTCTTTGCCCATGCATCTCCAGGCTGGGGCTTTCTGCCCTGGTGACCCCATCAAAATTGGGTCACGACCCACACTTTGCAAACCCCTGGGCTAGTGCTTGCTGCAGAGTACCACATATGAGTCAATGAGTTGCAAAATTAGGCCTTCTCACAGGGAAATTGACTGGCATAGCTATAACAGAATAATCTGTTCCATTATAGCAATTCTGGAATATGTCCCTGTGTGGACACTCTTTTCTGGAATAAAAATGACTTTATTCCAGAATAGTTACTTTTCTGTGGAGTACTTATTAGGCAGTTACTTTTATTCTGAAATAGATCATCTGTGTGGGGAGCTATTCCAGAATAACTGTATCTTATTCCACTATTGCAAAGTTGGTCAGTTTCCCTGTGTAGACAAGCCCTGTGGCTGCCTCCCTTGTTGTCCCCAAAGTTTCTCAGGGATATTGTTTGTAGGCATGCATGAAAGCTGACAAACTCCGCCAGTGCTCTGTTTAGCATTATGTGATCCTGCTCACAGGGAGCATCCTCTCGCCTTCCCCTTTCCAGTACACAACAACACATGGTAGGTCTAAGGGTGTAATATTAGATGTTATTTAAAAAGGGACTGGACTGGACTGCATGACAGCACCTAAAACATGCGTTTGTTTAGCTATAGTAGGGGTGCCTGTCTAGTATCCTAGGCGTCTGTATAGACACACACAAACGTGAAATTATTTGAATCAGTTTCCACAAAAAGAATCTCCTGACCCACCACAAATGAAGTCCTGAGTGAAATCTTCATTAATGCGAAATAGGATTTGAAGAGAGCTCAGCAAAGTTAATCTCAATATTTTTACCAAATTGTCCTCTTTAGAAGGAGGAATTTGTGGCCGAATGGAAGGAGAGCGTGAAGATCCACAGGGAAATCAAGTTCTAACCCTACAGATGCTGATGCATCCATTCAAGGACTGCCCCTCTACACTGCTACTTGGGGCCCCCTCCGGGAGGTAGCGCACACTGTTATTGGATGAGCCCTCTGTGCATTTGACACAGACTGAGTGGACTAGACATTGCAGAATAAAGTCTAACGTTGCCTTGACAGTGTTAAATTTAGCTGAGTTTTCAAGCAGCAATATTGCTGGCTCCTGGCAAGGTGAGAAGGAAAGGGAGTATGCCTTGGAGATAGTGCTCCTTCTTATCCCATATTACAAAACTTTTGGAGCATTTTGCTCTGCAAACTCATGTTATGCTACAGTTAAGGGATGATTTGTATCTGTTTGTGCCTATATAAACTATTGGTATCGTCCCACTTACTTCAAATAAGTAACTTGAACAAGGAGTCGTGATTTCCAGCTGGCGGGCTGCCGTCTTTTCCCGTAGTGAGGTAATAACACTTTTAGGAAATTCTCAGAATTTTGGCAGTCAGAGATCTTTTAAGCAGCCATTGATGGACTGGAATTTGACAGATGACAAGAGAACCGTTAGTTTTATTCCTACATTCTAAATAGTTTGACAGATGTGAAGAATCCCCATTACTTTTGAGATCTGAATGTCGGTTTGGTTTTCTTTTTTTTTTTTATTGGGAACCCAGCAGAGTCTCCGACGGAAACTGTTGACCCTTCTTTGTGCTGTTTCTTTACAGTCTCGTCAAACATCTGGAAATCAGCATGTCTGTAGTCATTTCACAACATAATTTTGTATTTACATCATTGTGTTATCTGGTAAAAGTTTTCTTGTTTTCAGCAAAAGAAAAAAGAAAAATCAGCAACTCTAGGCAGTCATAAGGTCAAGTAGTGATGGGTGATGCTGCTTGTACTAAACATATGTTTAGCTCAGAAAAGCTAAGGCAGTTCCCAAAAATTTGGTAACCATTATGATACTTCCTCAGTCAGTTCCGGATGTCAGGCCCAAGGTGGAGTGGGGGATGGAGCTGTGTTGAGGTTTCTGCAGCTTTCCATGAAGGGATTTAGTCTGGCAGCTGATTCAGCCAAGGAGCAACTCACGCAAGGCAGAGCTAGACAGGAAACGCTTCTGAAAGTGCTGTTTTGATAGAGGATCATGAGATCAGGCAAGAAGCTGTGAACTTTACATGTAGCCAAGGCCAGATAGCATTGGACTAGCCACCTGAGGGTTTAGAAATAAGAAAGGAAATTAAAGGATCATTTAAGGCGAATGGGACCAGACAACTTTAACGACAATTTTCATCTTTCAGAAAGGAACACTGAAAAATATTGAATTCTTTGAAGTAGAAGAGTGCGATTGATGTAGAGAATTTTTTTGTTGCATTCCATCCTCCGATTTAACAGCGTCTTTAGTACAGTTCTTGAGCCTAATTCTTATCTATGTTAAACCACCTATTTATAGCACTCAAAAGATTTGACTTACAAGCAGATTGTAATGATCTGCATGGATTGCTCATTAAATGTTCCTTTTTAGCCATCTGTAATTAGTTACTGCACTTCCAAGATTATTTTTAAATTCAAACACATAAAATATTATTGAGCTTGGTTTCCAAGTTGTTTACTTTTATTTTGATTAATATACAGTAGTAAGTGACTGAGTGTTTCTTCTTCTATTTCCCTCTGCTCACGGAAAGTCTGATGTGTGCTCTTTGGTGTTAACCTAGAATCCTTGAAAACCTCACTATTAACTAACAGTGGGGTTTATATCTGTTTCCTTCCACCCCATTTGGCCATCAGCACTCAATCTTCCCTCCAGTTAGAAGGCCCCTACATTGCAGGACTGCAGTCGGTGCCACTTCATGAACAGTCTGGCAAGGGGCACTGAAGAATGTAATATTAGTCATGCCGTTCTTGGACCCTGGAAAGATCCACTTGATAATGCGCCAGAGGCCACTCCCATACCAAGTATCAGAGGGATAGCCGTTTTAGTGTGGATCTGTAAAAGCAGCAAAGAGTTCTGTGGCACCTTACATATTAACAAACGTATTGGAGCATGAGCTTTCGACTGCATGGAGCAGGCATCCAACATAGTGGGTATTCACCCATGAAAGCTCATGCTCCAATACGTTTGTTAGTTTATAAGGTGCCACAGAACTCTTTCCCACTCCCATACCAGAGTCTCTAGCAAAGCAGTGGAATGCATTCCTCCTGAACTACTGGGCCACTGATTCTTTTTGTTTAGAAGTTTGGATACAAACAGTATCTTTGTAGTCAGTCACATATATACAAAATTTAACAGAGAAATGACTGTGAGCTTCAAGGGCAACTAGGTATTGACCTATAGAAGCACTCACAAGTGTCCTGCTTTGCTTTTCTAATTCCAGTTGAATCTGGGACTAGGGTTTGTGTAGTCCTTTATTTCTAGAAGCAGAGTAGCTTAACAGCATTTTTATATGTTTGTTCTTACACCGAATGATTTTCTACAGTATATTATGGCTGTTTTCCGTTGATGTTGGAGTCCAAGCTCTGAGGATAGACTGGAAAATTTGGACTTTCTTAATCTTTGCAAATGAGAATGGCGAAGAAGTTTCTTCTTTTAGCTTTTGAGGCCATTTTTTCCCACATATTCACCTTACCTACGTGGGTCAGGTTTCATGGAGATGAGCCTTAACAAGGAAAAAATATGTGAATGGTTGTGGATGTGGCCTTGGAAAAGTTTGCTCCAGGATTTTTGTGTTAGAAGTATTGGATATGAGGATGCTTAGTATGCTAATTTGCATGCCAATACTCTAATGTGGTTTTACAGTCCACAGTTATTTCATAGCAGTGCTGGTGTCCAAACTATTTGGGAACTAGTGGAAAGGTTTTGGGTGTGCATTTGTGTGCTTTTTCTGCAATGTGTTTGATGAGTGTTGAAGGAGACTTGGGAGTTTGTACAGTTTTAAGACACAATGACTACTGAAATGTTAATTATTTCTGCAGTTGGAACATGGAGCGTTGTTAATAATGGCAGCAGATGAAGAAATAGAATAATAGGAACAGGACGGCCGACATGGATATTTGCCTTTTAAGGTGGCAATTGTTTTAAAATATGTTTCAATTTTTATGAATACCCTTATAGAAAAATACCATTTTTCTTGAAGACATTTCATTTCAATAACTAGGGAAAAGAGGTGTCATGTAACAGTTGGATAATTTCTTAAATCTACTTCTCTGTCTTCATCCTTATGGCTGCACCCCACCCCAATCATCGTTTCGTAATTTTGCAGCGTTACAGCACTAAACTGTTTTCTGTATGCTTTCTAGGCAGGAAGTAGGAAGTGAAATTCCCCATTTAAGCTCATAATTCTGATAAAGTGTAAACTGAATTAACAGAACCAGTCTCAAGAGTGATAGTATATTTGCGTTTATCAATAAAGTACTCTTGATACAGTGAGAATAATTTGTGTGTGAGGAGCTTTTAAATAATTTCTGAGAATGCAGGTCCTGTTAGCCCAGAAGGCAGTGATGGTTCACTGAATTATTATTCTTATGTAGGCCATTCTTCCTTGAGGCCACTAAGTCTTCAGCTTTCTCCAAGCCTTTAGTGGTCTGCACTTTGCTGTTATTCTTTCCCTAAGAGTGCTGATTAGTGACTTGCGGTGTGGATGCTGATTTATCACAGCCGAGAGTTTCCCCTTGGGGGCTGAGCAGAAACACTCATGAAGGAGCCTTGATTAAAAAGAGTGGTAATGAAGACAAATGTTTCAGAGGGAGTCAAGAGCAAACCAGGCCTTGGCATTCCCACTGCTCCTTTGAGCTTTTGGAAAGGAGGTAACGGTGGCCAAAGGAAATATTTCCCCCTTGTTGTTTATTTCTCATGGCACTGGAAAAATTTTTCTTTTCCTCCTGGGTGTTCTAACTCTCACTTGTTAACTGCTTTTCATGCAGGGTTGCAATTAACCCTTGGCAGATATTTACCATGTTCCCTTTATATTCACTCTGTACATAAAGAAGTTTTTAGGTTTTGACCTGTTAACCATTTTAAGATTCTTTAAACTTGCCAGTTTCATCTAATTTCTCACATCATTAAATTGTTCTTTGTTTTCCAACAGCCCGTTCACACCACACTCTGTTTGATATCTTTAAGCATCTTTTTTGTCCACTGCTTTTGTTAATAGAAGGAGGAAGAGTGACAAATAAAAATTCATATTTGCAACTTAGTTTTAAATCAGAGTTAGGTGAGAAGGTTGCTATCAGATGTTGGACATGTAACTCAAGACAGATTTTGAAAAACTCATTTCTTATGCAGGTAGATTCTAGAAAATCTGAGATATATGTTTTTACTAAATCATGTTCTTAAAGCAAAGATATCTGATGAAAATGATGATGTCACCCTATTGCAATTGTTCAAATACTGTTGTTTCATTTTTAAAGACTAGCATAGGCTGCTCTTAGGCTGTGAACCAAAACCAAGTAAAGCATATGGCAAGACTCCCCTTGACTTCAATGGACTTTGGATCAGGCCCTTAGAAATTAGACAGACCTAATTAGAATCCATTTTGAATCTCCACAGTTACTTTTTACTCTGATTTTTGGTCATATGGGGAAACTCTCTTGGTGTATATGTATGTATATACTATGGTAATAGATACATTTATCAACAAAGGAACTTGGAGCAATGAGCTATCTCATAGGGCCTGATATGTGTTGAGCCTTTTACTCTACTTTTTCACTGGCTGTGAAGCACAGGTGACTATCGCCGAGTTCCAGTTTCTTTTGCAACTTTTGGATGTCATTACTGCTATGAAGATATTGAAAGCTGAGAAAGTAGCATCGTCGACTTATGAGTGTTTGTCTTTTGGAAAAGGGTGAAGGTGGTTGGGAAAAAACACAAAACAGCAACAAGGGGAGGGACGAACTTAATCTTGGATCTATGAGCACCTTGCAAAAGAGCCAAAACCAAAAAGAAAGGTGCTATTGGCACGCTATGACTGTGATCTTCGACCTCAAACCAGTAAATCTGATTTAAAAAAAAAAACACAAGAGATGGGAGCATTAGTGAATGTGGGAAGCATTTATAAGTAATCCATGCAGCTTTACTAGAAATCTTATTTTCCCCTCAGGAAAGGAGTGGTGAGCTGAATGCTTCCCAGGCAGTTAAAGGCACATATAAAATCAACCTATTCTAATCAACATCAAAGGTTAAAGATCAGAGGATTTGATAACGCCTTTTGCACTCGGTGCCCCTACTTGAAGATGTTAAAGCTGTTAGAAGGGCATGGTTAGAGCACTCTTGTGTCGTAACTGCTGTTGAGTGCTGGGTCTCTAGGAGAGGTCAAAAGTTGTTACAATTCCTCTGGCATAAGATGAAGAGGATTTGGGACTCTAGATTTATTGCAGAAGTTTAGAATATTACTTAGGGGTAATACCAAAAGGAGAGAATTCTGCTTCAAGTTGGGCAGGAGGACTGATTTTTCTGCTAAATATAGGAAAAAATGTTTACCACGCTGACTGAGAAACTGACCTTTGGGAGACCCATTGAAGTTACTGAGCGTTTTGCCACTGGCTTGAGTGGAAGCAGGCTCAGGCTCTTTTATGTGATTCAATGCAGAAAATGGGCTTTTTAGGATTTTGTAGATCTCTTGATTATTCTTTGATTACACAGTAACTTATGGCGGGGCGGGGGGGATGACGACGACCACGTGTAGAAATATTTCCTGTAAGTCGTACGTTGCAGAAATGCACATGATAGTGTATCCCAGAGTATATGCTGTGGACTGTGGCCTCAGTTCTCAAAGAACTAACGTTACTTAGACGAATGTTCACATTCTAGTTAATGGAACTACTCGTGTAACATAAAGCACATCCGTAAGTCTCTGCAGGACTGGGGTCTCTGGTTGATTGACTGTTAACAAACTATCTGTAGTATTTATCAATAATGTATCTAGTTACTTGTCTTAGTTGGGGATGAACTTTTCCATACTGAGTGGATGTGGGCTAGAGGATTTCATGTTTTCTCTACTCCTGTTTCTGTTACTGATAAAACTAGCAGTGAATGTGAAGGATGTGGCCACTTGACTGAAAGTGGATGCATTGTTTCCCTCAGTGAGCATGAATAATCATGGCAGAGATGACTGTCAGTATTCTGCAAAGGATCGACTGAGCAGAAATACAATTTGGACAGTGAAATAATGATACTTCGCAGTTTGCTTCGACTAAGGATCTCAAAGCACTTTTCAAATTGTGCTGAACCTTCTTACTGCGAGTAAGTGTTATTTAATCCATTTTACAGCTGGAATAACTGAGGAAGAGATAAAGTAACTTGTGTTAGACGTGGCTTTTAGTGATTTTGTTTAACTAGTACTCCATGCTACTTCCTAGAAGTGCACTCTGTCCCTTGGAAGTAGTGTAACAAAGGAACAAAGCAACACAAGAAAATGGGAAGAAAATTTTCTCTCCTGTTGACAGACTTGGACATGATGAAGCAGATGGGTCCCCAGAGGTTATTTTGAAGATGTTTGTAAAGCACTAGATTATGTCATCCCTGTCTATACTTCTCCTTTAATTCTTCCGTGAAGTTCTTGCTGGCCAAGATTCAACTGAACCCACTGTATCAGAATATCTGTGGCTTTTATTAAATTAGTTGGGTACTTATATGGAAACAAAATATAAAAATGTGGCAGTGTTTTAAATGTAAGATTTAAAAATAAAACAAAAATTAGGATATTGTGAGACCAAATAATCAAGGTAAAATGTTCTGTGTGATGGCGAAACTTAATGAAAAATCGCGTAATTGAGTGTGCAACCTGCAACAAATATAAGATGCTATGTAAGTGCAAGGGGAAACATTTTGTAAAGCACCGGTCCTGTTTTCAAAAGAGACTTAGGTGCTTAGACCCAGATTTTTAAAACTAATTAGGTGTCACTCTGCTCAGCATTGCAAGGCCTGAGCAATGTAGGAGCTCGTTTTGTTTTCAAAAGTGATTTAGGTGCTTAGCAGTACTATGGGACTTAATCCCTGAATGCCGAAGTCACCTTTGAAAATTCAGCCTAGACTCCTAAGTCCGTTAGGCCTTGCAATGCTGTGTTTAGCGATGCCTGAAAATACCTGTAAAAATCTAGGCCTTAGGCACATGTGAATATTTGTCACAAGTATTTTATTGTTTGTTTTCAACAAAGCAGGTATTTAGAAAGTGAATGCATCAGATTATGCCATTTTTTAATATTAATAAATGTTTCTTTTTAGCAGTAATGTAAAATTATAAATTAAATTGGAGTAGAACATGTAAAAATTTAACCATTGACATATCTCAAATTGGGACATGAAGTTAGTTTATGGAAACAAGCAATGGTCAAGTACAAAGGTGGATAAATCTAATCAATAATGGAGATGTGGAATATTCAAAATTCACAGCAACTGGTAGGCATTGTATAGCACCATCCTTTGTCTATGAGCTGTTGTGCAGTTCAAAATTTAGGAAATTTTGTTTTTTGAATCTGCATAACTTGTGGGTGTTGGAGAGCTAGTTTGATGCTGGCATGCTGCACTAGTCAGATTGCATCACTGTCAGCCACCCACTAATTATCAGGAAATTTATAGCTGCATTAGGTAAATGTCACTTCACTGCAGTGGCCTGGAATAAGAGCGTTTTCTGCTCTGAGTTAGCACCATCGGCACGTCTCAGTGAGAGTCTATCCAAGCAAGCTAAGGGCTTTATTTATGCACAAGCATATTAGTGCTTTAAGAGAGGGTTACTGAAAGATGGTGTATTTCTTTCTTTAACCATAATATATCTCCACCAGAAATGTGTGTTTGTTTATTCATTGCATAGAATGACAATTTAAAGTTTTTAAAAATATCGTTTGTTATTTTCAAAATGGGTGCTTCTGCACTCAAATAGCATAATATTGTACCTGAATGTAATCTGCAGTAACTCTACAGGAATACATGCAAAATGACGATTGTTCAGTTTATATTCCTTCTGGTAAAAATATTTGGGACCATATTTTTCACACCTCTGATGGAATGTCCTCAAAAATTTGGGATTAAGTAGCATTTCCTGGATTACGTTGTCACAATTATTAGAATAATCTTTCTGGGCTACTCAGTATTGGAGTGCTTGTGACTGTGGTTCTGGCAAATTCATAGTTACCATTGTTATTTAATCACGTATGGAGAAGCACCCTCTTCTCTGTTCCGAACGGCAAAAGCCTCACAATTGAAATAAGATGAGGGATCTTGCTTAAACCCCTCAATAATAAGGCCAAGAAAATTACGAGTTAAAGATCAAACTTCTTCATTAAATTCAATGGGAGGTAGAGTGCCTACCCTCTGATGGACATTATTGAAAATCCCATCCTAAATCCATTGTGATTCAAAATTATACCCCAGTATACCTAAGAGAAGAATATGGAACTGTGAAGCTGGGATAAATGTCATTATGAACAGTGACGCTGATGCAAAGCAGCCATTTTGTAAATATTAATATCTCAACTCAATAGTATTATAGCACGTACTGAAAAAGAGCAGACTGCTAAAAGAGGTTATGATCACATTACAGACCAACCAGCCGTCATATTTGTGTTTTTAAATATTAAGTAATTTTAGTGTCTTTTTTGCATTTTTGTAACTTAAAATTGACCACACACTTGAAAATTTGTTTTTAAAAATGCCTTATTCTTGAGCTGAGCCTGGAAAGAATTTGTACAGCTGAATTATAAGTCATTTACTGGAGAAGTCTATAAGGAGAATCTTCAGACTTGTAATTGTAGTGCTGGTTGCTTGCAGCGTATACTAAGTAATGTTTCAGAGATGGGATTCATAGTATATCTCCTGCTCAAGATAGTTAAGACCAAAGCAGACTGTGAAGAACTTCAAAAAGATCTCACAAAACTAAGTGATTGGGCAACAAAATGGCAAATGAAATTTAATGTGGATAAATGTAAAGTAATACATAAAATCTGGGGAAAAATCACTCTAAACTATATAATACAATATGATGGGGGCTAATTTAGCTAGCAACTATCAGGAAAAAGGATGTTGGAGGTCATCGGAATCGTTCTCTGAAGAGTCCTCCGCAGTTCAAGCGGTCAAAAAAGCAAACAGATGTTAGGGAATCATTAAAAAGGGATAGAGAAATAGATGCGAGAATATTTTTATGCCTCATATAAATCCATGGTATGCCCTCTCTTGAATACCTTGTGTACAGATGTGGTCTCCTCATCTCAAAAACAAGATATACAGGCCATTAGAAAAGGTTCAGAGAATGGGCAATTAAAGATTAGGGGTTTTGGAACGGGTCCCCATATGAGGAAGAGAGTTAGAGAGGCTAGGACTTTTCAGCTTGGAAAAGCGGAGCTAAGGGAGGATATGATAGAGGTATATAAAATCATGGGTGATGTGGAGAAAGTGAATAAAGACAAGTTATTTACTTGTTCCCATAAGATAAGAACTAGGGGCCACCCAATGAAATTGATGGGCAGCAGGTTTAAAACAAATAAAAGGAACTTCTTCTTCACATAGCGCACAGTCAACTTGTGGAACTCTTTTCCTGAGGAGGTTGTGAAGGATAAGACTATAACAGCGCTTAAAAGAGAACTGGATAAATTCATGGAGGGTAAGTCCATTAATGGCTATTAGCCAGAATGGGTAAGGAATGGTGTCCCTACCCTCTGTTTGTCAGAAGGTGGAGATAGACGGCAGGAGAGAGATCACTTGATCATTACCTGTTAGGTTCACTCCCTCTGGGGCATCTGGCATTGATCACTGTCGGTGGACAGGGTACTGGGCTGGATGGACCTTTGGTCTGACCCAGTATAGCCATTTTTATGTTTTTATGTGCCATTTCTGCACACCTTCACAACCAAGTGGTAACCCAGAATCATGCATACTTCACATTGTCTTTATTGCATCCACAGCTCTAATCTGACTGAGGTGTTTCCCTGTTCCCTTTGAAAAAAACGCAGTCATTTAAGGGAAAAAACAAACACACAAACCATTAGTTTTATTTGCCAATCCAAAATTTACTTGTTCCTTTTTTGGCTACAAAGAGGATTCTCTGTTTATCTGTGGTGGGAAAGCATTAAGGGAAGGCACTATCCCATCATTAAACACTTGGTTGTTATCCCATTCTTGTTCTTCATTCTTTTAGGGTCCAGTGTTGGGGTATACAAATCCCACACTGAGCAACAGAGGGTTACCCAGCTAATCTGGGCTCAGAGGGCCTCCCACACTGCACCTGCAGGAGATGTCAGAATTGTAGGGAGCAGATTAAAAGAGACAAAGCCAGATTAGTTGGTGGCAGACCAGTCCTTGCCTCAACCAACCCTTCCCTGAAGGAAAGGGAGGATCTGTTGGGGATCCACTTATGATGGGGCTAGTCTTTGTCACTAACCTGTGAGCCTAATTGTGGCCCACTACTGTACATAAGCTTTCTGAGGGAAGAGGACTCTTACACTACCTCTGGAATGTTTCATTTGTGGCTACTTCATTTGTGATAATTGACAAAATTTTGAAGGGGCAAACTCTCTCAGGCTCAACTGCAGGGCTGAGCCTTTTAGGACAAAACCAATGTGCAGAAACACACCTACACCTCAGAGCAGAAGCCTGGGTGAGTGCTGAGGCCTGGGTGAGGGTCTAGCAGGCACACTATCATGGGAACCCTGGTGACAGGTTCACAATGATGCGTACGAGATAAGGCATGGATATTGGATTCAGTGGGCTTTTCCTCCAGGGAGATGACCAAAAATGTTGGCTTAGGCCAACTGGATCATTCAGTAAATGGTTCTTTTTGAGGAAAGTAATAGCAGACTACACCTACACAACACTCAATGCAAATTTAATACCATTTTTGCAAAGGATAGTCTCTGCATCTAGGACTAATTTAAGATTAATTGTGCGTTTCTGCCCTTCATTCTACCTCAGATGCAAAGAATCCCTACAGAAAACTCATCTTCTAATTCCCAGGAACCTTTGAATGACTCACTAAAATTCTGGTGCTGAATTCAAGGCTTCACAGACCCTTTATCATTCTCTGCAGAAGAGGAAGAGGGTTCTCTCTCAAAAAAGCTGAAAGATGTGGATTATTTTCAAAGAATCATAAAATCATAGAATATCAGGGTTGGAAGGGACCTGGGGATGTCATCTAGTCCAACCCCCGGCTCAAAGCAGGACCAATCCCCAACTTTTTTTTTGCCCCAGATCCCTAAATGGCCCCCTCAAGGACTGAACTCGCAACAAACATATCATAGGTCTTAATATTTAATTACCTCCCACTTTCTAAGGGCATGATCTTAGTTGGGAATTTCGCCTTTGACTTCAATGGAGAAGGATCAAACTCTAAAAATGCTACATAAACAAAAACAATCTGTGAACAGCGATTTCCCTGCCACCTCTATCATATTGAATAAAACTCTTGTGATCCACCTTACTTATTGAAAAGGCTGTGTCTTATTCGTGGATGATTTACAATGCTCTGTTTTTGCTGCCTATCTGGTTAGGTCTGCCCAGATCCGTTCATTCTAAAGTGAGCTCTGCGAAGGCACCATTTGTAAGAAATTATTCATTCCTTTAGAAGGTCACATGTCCCTTAAGGATATCATTGACAAGAAGGTTGATGGGGCTGTGAGTTATCCACTGCAAGACAGTGTTTATCTGTTTGTATACTGTAGCACAGTTGATCAGTCATATTGTTGAGGCTTTACTGTACTTACTGCCTTCCCACAGAGCTGTGTTTAAAATGAAAAGGGAAGAAACCAGAACTGAGTCTACTTGCTGATTCCCTTCTTTGCTTTTCTCCTACTAGTTTCCTGAAGATTTTGGCTTAGTACTTAGGCAGTGTTTTGTAGTGGCTGGGAGAGCCCTCTTCTCATTACAGGTCCCATTGAAGCCAGTGTGACTCTTGCCATTGACTCAGTGGGCTTTGAACCAGGCCCTAAAATACAGGCTTTCCCGCTGGATAACATTTTCATTATTTCTCATTAAAAAGGCAATATTTAGGGTAAAGATGTGGAACAAGCCCTGAAGTCAGCATCTGATTCTACCTCGCAGGCTTGAGGAGCTTATTGTAGCTTCAGAAAAGCTTGCTTAGATAAAGAGAGGCCATATGGGGGCGAGGAATGGCTCCACTATGTCCTGCACTGGTTTCAAATCTACCTTTCTGCCTTTGATGATAATAATCCTAGAACTGTAGGACTAGAAAGACCTTCAGAGGTCATCTAGTCCAGTCCGCTGTACCCATCAGTTTAGAATCTTGGTGCCGTTTGGGTATTTCTAGGTCTGCACAATCTAAATTGCTAGTTTGGGTATGGCAAGGTCCCCACAGAATCTTCCCTTGTTTGATTGTTTAGATCTCCAGGCTTCTGCAATGTACAAACTAGCCAAGGAAAGTTTTTGACTAGAATGCAGCTGGCTTCTTTCCATCAACTGTGGTTGATTCTCCCCCCCTACCCCCAATCATGTTTCCAGAGGTTTTTCCCCAGCCTGGTCTGCAAGAAGATAGAAGACTGATATAGGAGCATGTAAGAGAGGAATGTGTGTGTATATGAGTACATGGATAGGGTATATGGACCTTCAAGCATCTTATCTGTATATCCTACCAGACTTTGGTCTTACCTCAGCACTTTTCATGTCCTGTAGGATTATAGGAATCTCCATACTGGATCAGACCTGGAGTGTATCCATTTGAGTATTTTGTCTCCAATGGTGGCCAGTATCAAGTGCTTTGGAGGAAAGTGCAAGACACCTGTTAGTGTAGAACTATGGATTAATCCAATTTTTATTCTTTGAACATAAAGCAAAGGCAAATCATCGAACAAAGCAGCGTTTTTGGCCAGCATGGGCTACAGCTGTCAGAGCCTTTCCCCCTTGCCTCTCTCGATGCTGAAAGGAGAATACGCCTGTTCCCTGCAGTCCATCCCCTCCTGCAGCTCCCCCAACTGAGCCGCTTGCTGACTTTTATAGTCACTTGCTCCTTTCCTGGGTGGGTTTGACTATGGAGTAGGAGTGGGTGGCACCAGGCCCTCTGGCTCTTAAACGGGCAGACCGACCATTCTGTTACAGCCTCCACAACATTTCATGACAATGAATTCCACTGATTATCGTGTGTAGTTTAATAAAAGTATTTCTTTGTTAGCTATAAATACATTACCTCTTTATTTCTTTGACTGTTCCCGTCTAGTATTTTTTGTGTTTCTTTTGTAAAGTATTGATGAATTTAGATGACTTGTTGACAAAATAACTTTATTTCCTGGACCACCAAGGAATTTTCTTGGTGAAGTGAGGGCAATACAAAACACAGGCTCTCCATGATGTAAATAGTCATGTCCCCACTAATAGTTACAGCAGAAAGATTATTCTCCCTGCCTCTAATTGTTAGCTGTGCAGGCCTTTCATCCTAGCTTCAGAGAGTTCTATCTATTGGGCATCCATGTGCAAACCTTACGTAAACCTAGATCATTCTCTGCCTAAAAGTTAAAACATGCCAGAGATGGTGAGCAGATCAGATGATTTTCTTTGATGGATTTCATATTAGATTATATCTATATAGTGTTCCTGGCAAATGCAGGTCTGCTGGGAAACAGGTACATACAAGACAAGTATTATGGGGAGGAGATAGTTCTTCATATTCAGAGAGAGGGACGCTCACAGTTTGGCTCCATGCACTTTGCAATCTTAATGACTAATTAATGTTTTGTGAGCTGTTTCTGGAAAAATGACGACTTATTGCAAAGGCAAATCTCAGTACAGCTTTTACATGACTTTGGAATGCAAAAATGTATTGCATATGTCCTTATAACAGTCAGTGAAAAGCTTCTCATCTGTGATTGTAAATTAATAAACAGACAGACTGTTCTTGCATAAAGCTTTTATACTAGTGCTTTTCTATAAGAAATGACCTTATATAATTATGTACATTTCAGTAGTATAAATTTATAATATATATAAATATAATGCAGCATTTGGATAGTGCATGATTTAAAATACTATTATGTTCTAATTTGGAAGTGTTCTGACAAATGTTGACTGAGCAAAAAGCACTTTTTCCTCTAAATTTAATCTGATCGGTCACTTTGAAGATGTATTATCCATTCATGGCAAACAGAAGACAGCCTGAAAATGAGAGAATACTGGAAAAAATAGCTCTTTTCATACAAAATAAATGCCCTTTTTTCTTAGCAATTTACTGCTAACTTTTAGGATGTTTCAAGTAAAGTTGCCCATAGTTAAGCATAGTGCTTGAGGAGTATCCCACTAGAAAATCCCCAGATTTTGTGTAATGGGGAACATCTTTTTTTATGGTCACTTCTTAGTGGGCCTTGGTAGATTAGAGTAGAAGTATTATTTCATGTAGCTCAGAATATCCTGTGTATGCAAGCAGGACAGCTATTATGCACTCAGGAGTAGTTTGCACACATCCTTCAACATTAGAAGCTGGTTTACTGGGTAGAGGGAAGGAGCATTGCTGCAAAATTGGGCATATTACCTGTTGTTGCTTTAAATGAGCTTATTCGCTGTTTGGGTAGGATAGTTAAGGTTGTCACCTCTAACAGTTAAGCATCCTGCTAGACTGTATCAGCACTGAGTGTAAGTTCAAGTTCCAGTATGGACCTTAAGTATTCAGCCTTATTAGAAGTGTGTTACCAACCTAAGCAGTACACTCATAGCACTTAAATGTGGTTTAAATTATATAGACCAGTGAGCCAGTTTGAAATAAGGGAGCAGATGTTTCAACAACTTCCAAAACCTTCTTATTTAAAACAAAAAAAAGGGTGTTGGTGCTGGAATAGTTCTCTTTCAACAAACTAATATATTAAATGCAAATAACTAATGTTAATGCAACCTTATTGCTGTGAGGTACAGACAAAATGAAATAAATAAATCAAAGTGTGACAATGGGATAGAGAGAGGTAGATTTTTGTCTGTGGTGTTTTCTTACATATTGGGTTGTTCCTCACCTTGTTCGAGCTGTTATTTTTGTTAGGTTTCAGAGCGGTAGCCATATTAGTCTACGTCAGCAAAAACAATGAGGAGTCCTTTCTGTTAGTGTTCTTTATTCTCTCTTAGACTTCTTAGTTGCAAGAAAGCATTCTAGTTAAATTCAGTCTTTCCGTCTAGGTGAGAACTCATGTATGTTCCGTACTTGTTAATTATTTGACATTCTAGCTTTTCCAGTGCTGAAACTGGGGGAAAGTTGGCTGCCAATATGGCTGCAAGATTTGGATGATTTATCTAATTTCTCTTGCGAGTAACTTAACTTTGACATTGTTCATGAACTCAAAGCCTTGCTTGCATTGTTATTGCTAGTAGAAAACATAGCTAGGATGTAGTTAGTAATTGGACCCAGCTGTACTGAAGGCTGCTCAGCCAGACTGTTATTCTAGCCTACACTAGTAGGTTTTTTAATAGCAGTTTGACCTTACTTTGAAACATTCTCAAAATACCATACTTTAATATCAATTTATACACTTTGGTATTAAGACAGGGCAAAGTCATTGGGGGGAAAAATAATGAAACACTTTCTACCCATAAATATAGTGACGTTTTAAAAATGTATGTATGTATTTGAGGAACAAGTTGTACAAGCTGTCTTTCCAATAGCAATATTATCATGTGCATTTATTTAGGAACATTATAATCAAACATCAGGAAAATACCATCTCTGTCATCTTTAACTGTACTAGTTAAATTTCTCAGTAGCATTTGTCTGCACTTGAAGAAAAGGAAGACATTATATTAGTGTTTTGGTACATATGCTATACAGATTTGTGACCAATGGATTTTAGTAAAATACCAGAGACAAAGCTTAGTAACTGCAGTACATATTAATCTTAAGGTTTTTTTAATGTGGTGCAAATTCTTTGGTATGTTTGTTTGACAGAACTGTCCCACGTCAGTTACATACCCCAGAAATGCATGCGTGCTCTTTCAAAAATGTTTGATTTAATCTATATTACTGTAGGTTTGGTTCCAAAACATGTGTTGTGCACTTTCCCCATCTGCATTACACTTTTCCTAAGGGTGGAACTGCTAAGAGTGACACACATGGTACCTATGAAGAGCTGATATGTGTTACTCTAACTGACAGAAAACTCTCAAGACCAACTGAACCCAAAGAAAATGCTTATATAAAATGAAATTTGTTTTGAAGGCAGCACACTTTTTTTCCACAGCTAATGCAAAAGCATTTCTCATACATGGAATAATGCCCTTCCTCAATGAAACTTTGTTTTCTAGTAGGCTTTCAGTATCTTTTCAATGTGCCTGGTCAGTTATTCTTCATGACATAATAACATAATCTGTGAAAGATTTAAATTTTACTAGTCTCTCAACAGCTTAAAATACAGTAACAATGTTTTTTTCTAGTGGGTCTTATCTTAAATTCTTAGATTTAAATTTATTTCAATTAACCCTTTCCCTTCTTTAACTACTTTTTTTCCAGATAGTGTTAATAATTCTTAAGAGTTACTGAAAAAGTGAAAGGGCAAGTGTTATTTTTTGCCTCTCATTAAAGTACTGCCTGATCAAATGTGCCTGTAACATAGGATTAAGTGAAGTAATGGTACCATTATTTTAGAACTGTAGT
The DNA here is from genome assembly GCF_003597395.2 of Chelonoidis abingdonii. NCBI lineage: Eukaryota > Metazoa > Chordata > Testudines > Testudinidae > Chelonoidis > Chelonoidis abingdonii. The sequence goes on from NC_133788.1 coordinate 18,482,168, forward strand.
TGGTTGTTCCTGTAAAAAAGAAACTTTAATCAGACCGATGGTAGCAAACTGTTTTAAACCTGTTTGGCTTTGAGCTGCGTGGCTTAAAATATAAAAGCGAGAAATTAAAAATGGTTTAGTGTTTTTCTTTCTGTTCTCTTATCAGAAATGTTCATTCAGACTATAACAACTGTTAGAACAAGATAACAACTTCAGGCCAGCTGTCAAATGTTTACCATTATCAAAACTCTCCCTAGGGTAAGATGCGACTTTGGCTCGCCTCACCGGCAGTAATTTAATTTTTCCTTCATTCTAACTCGGAAATGGCAGCATTTTTCAAAGCTTCCTCCCACTGATGGCTGAAATTTTCCTTGTGAAATGATTTCCACCAGTCTTGAATCTTTCTTGCTTCTGCCGTCTTCACCTTTACTGATGGTTCTGCAACTCATCACCAGCTATGCAAACTGACAGTTCACATCCTGGGGCAGCAGCAGGGTCTGGCCTGCAGAAAGGAGCAGCCTGACCAAATTTACGCTCACAAGATCTCTTAATTCACAAAAGCATTTGCTCTAGTTCCTGTTCTCTGCTGCAGGGGCTGTTTAGGGGGGGCTAGCAGGAGAATGTTCTGAGGAGAAGAGAGGCACTTTTCACACTCTACTGAGTACACAGTCTTTTGAGATGAAAAACAGACGGAAAGAGACATTTCCAGCCATCTTGCTGATCTATGCAGGGGTTCACTGAACTGTGCAACGTAGCACCAGACCCTTGTATCATGTAATGTGCAAAAAAACAAAAAAAAATTTAGAGGGAGAGATTTTCCTTTTGTTGACAAGCACATAAAAATTAAAAGTGCAATTGGATAAAACAAAACATGAAATGTAAATACTGTGTCCATCAATTATTTCCTACTTCGACATCCAGAGGAGAATTCTGCTTAGTTTGAAAATCCCGATTAATGAGAATGGTCAGAATAAGTTTTGCATTTGATCTGAACGGGACGTATGGAATGATTTTTTTTTCTCCCTCACAAATTGGAACACATGCATGGCTTGTAGAAATGCCAAATGCTTTCCTTTGCTGTATTGCAGGACAGACCTGAAACTTTCGTTACCTTCTTTCCACAGAAAAATATTTTTGTTACTTTCCTCTCTCAGCTGCTCCCTCCCACCAAGGGCAGTTTGCAGGCTCTGCAAGTGATGCTTCATTCTTAGCGGTGCACAATTCCAACCATTAGCACAGCCCTGGTGTACTGACTCAGTAGCAAAAGGTCACTGCAACACCTTCTTGGTGTTCTTTGGCTCTCTGTTGGAAGTTGCTCCTAAGAATAACCCATTTTACATTACTATGATTACTGTGGGTGAAAAAATGTACAGTAACACCAGATGAGAAATTTTTCTTGAGGGAGAAAAACATTCCAGGAAATTTGATTGCAGGCCTATAATGTTCGCTTTGGTGCTTTCTTATCCTTGTTGATTCAATTGTTTTAAGGGCAGCTGTAAAATTTAGTAAGTTGAAGTAGGTTGTGTTCAAAAGCTTAGAGCTAAGGGGACTTGGGAAGCTTTAATAAACATATATTTTGCTGTTCAGAAGTGTTCGTTTATTCTAATTGGAGAGATTTTTAGCTGGTTTTGTGCAAAGCATAGTCTTTGTATCTTCTAAATAATGGTAAAGATTTAAAGTGAAAATAGATTTTTAAGGACATCTTAATTCTCAGCATTAATTTTATATGCATATTTTGTTCTGAGCCTTCAGACATTTTGAGAAACATATGAGAGATTTGCAAACAGGGGCAAGGAGGGGTCAAATGTATCAAATGCTTGGATTCCAGCTAATGTAGGATTTCAGGAAGAGCAAAGCAGCACACATGTTTTAGGAATGTAAATTAAAATAAAACTTTGGGTTTTGCATAGGTTTTTTCAGAGGTGCATAAAGTGGGAGTAGCTGTGCTAGATATTTGTCTTCTTAACAAATTGACAAAATATAAAAATAAACACTAATCTTATCTGCCTGCATTTTTGTTTAGGATGAAAGTATTTGAAGAAAAATCATAAAGGAATCCATAGTAGCACAAGGAGGTTAAACTCAACAGTTGTTTCCTTTGAAGTGTATGGCCATGAGGTTAATTGCCAAAACTGCTTGTGGAAAAGGTGGTAACAATTTAACAAGACTGTACAACTGCAGCAACTCAGATGAATATCAGGTGTTTGCAGATGTTTTTTGCCTAACAGGAAAAGAGGAAAAAACAAAATGAGAAACAAGGGACAGAGCAGGCAGAATAAAAGCCCAACTAAACAGCCAATAATTCTTTGTTTGCTTAGCCAATCATCCTGTAATTGGCTGGGAGGTTAATAGGAGCCTATTGATTGGTCAGGAGGACTGCTTACTGCTGCTATTTTTACAGTATGCTACTAGACAGAAGACTGCAATTATTAAAGCTTTTGCTCTATTCTTCAGGCTCATTTCAGGTCTGATTTATTTATCATAGTAAGATTGCTGTGAGCAGTTTAAATTTCCAGTGTTGCTTCTTGTATCTTTGTTGTTTATAGTTAATTTTGAATATCTCAGAATTTGCTTCTCATTGTTGAAAAACCGAGGCATTTATAGTTTATTGAAACTGGCATAATTTAGAAATACTTCTTTTAAAAAAGGAGACAAAGTCTTTAAACCAAGTGAATAGAAATGGACCCACGTGAGCATTGATTTGACATCACAACCCTTGTTCTGCCCCTTCAAGAACCCAATTAAAATAATGGACTATCATCAATGGAAGACCAAAGACCTTACTTCATTTATATCCAATTAGCAGATGTACATACGTTTTGATGTCCAGATTGTAGGTGATAAAAATTACTTTAAAATCTTTGATCTCTCTAGCCATTCTCCCTCCAACGTTGAATGACCTCACTAAAGTACAGAGCCATACAGTGAATACTGTCTATCAACAGTATTTCTCCTATGCTGCCTTACAAACATATCCATAACAACTCCTAGTACCTGGACAACATGGTTTTCTACTTCCGGCCAAATCATTCCTCGTACAGAAAGGATTCTTCCACAAAAGTCCAATCAACATGAATTATCAATGCATATCTACTGCTGGTAAGGTCTCCATACCACAGACTTGATGTGTTCCTTTATATGTACTCAGTCAGTTCAGCCAAACTTTTAAATTCATTTGAAAATCCAAGTTATCGAGATATTTCATGCTTCCAGTCATACAGGAATTACCGTGTATGACTAAGAGCCACCTTCCTCACAGTATTTCCTCAGTTGTTGTTCTGAGTGTAATGAGAAATTGCAGAGGCTGAAAATAATAGAACACAATTAATGAAAAAGTTTAGTAAGAAAATTCAGTTCCCTTTATTTTATGCAAATCCGTTCACCAATCACTAATTCATACCTACTTAACTTTCTTACCACGAAATATCCTAATTGAAATACAAATGTTTGCTGACAACACTTCAAATATATATAACAAACAACCTTTATTACTGCCACTTTTTAACCTTTCTAATGCGATGTGTTTGCCTGCCCAATTGTAATACCCAGACAGCAGCATGAATCCTAAATTTATTGTATGCTGTAATTTTTCACATCAAATTCTGCCCTTTTCTAACTCATTTTATCCTGTATTCAAAGTATAATTTCAACAGAAGGGTCCTATCCTTTCATAGTGGACAAAATTTACTTTCCAATGGGAGCTCAACATCCTTTCATAGCAGACAAAATCTATTTTCCTATGGGAGCACTGTTGCATATATAGCTGGATATCATTCATAGCAGGTAGGAAATTTTGTCTTCTAATCTATGTGGTTAATTCAGGTGATCACATCTCTCTTGATCTGTTTAAGCTTGATGAATTTGGCTCATCACAGAATCATCTGAAAAATGACATTCTGAAGTAGCCTATTTGAACCATCATTTGCCTTTTCTGAAAAGACAACTCATTAAACCATAAAGAAAAGCCTTTAGGAGCAATGTTTTACAACTCCAAGAAGTAATTGTAGCTATAGAGCATATCCTTTAGTATTTAGAAAAATCTCTAGGTTCATCCTTTGCTATGGCTTCTCACGGAGCAAAAGATTTAGTGTTATCTCTAAAACACCTGAAAAGTTTCCACAGACTTTCCTATCCTAAGCCGCTTATATTTTTGAGTAGGCTGTTGCACTTACACCCTGAATAAGTGACTGTTTGTTTGCAGATTACAACCCCTTTCCTCTGTGTGCTATGTGTTTCACTGTATGGGTACCCCATATCCCTGAATTTTATTATATGTGTACTGTATTCAGTACTGTAAAACCACAATAATTCACAGTTCTGAATTATCTGGTCATGTAAGCTCACAGTTCATAAGCGTATTGTAGCAGCCGTGAAGTACTCACTATACCGTGTATATAAAAAATTTAAATTCTGAAAAGCAATATACACATAGTCAAAAATAGCTTGGCCAACATTGTCAGCAGGAGCATCCACTGGGCCAGTATAGCTCCTTGCTACCCCTTATAGTGAGCTTCTGTTCAGTGCTACAGTTTAGCCATTAGTGACTAGCCCAAGCAAGAGTGTTACAGAGCCAAAGATGGAACCCATGTCTCCTGAATCCCATTTCTGGGGTTTTAACCTTTTGGAGCATGTTTCTTCCATATAATGGAGAATACTTAGTCAAAGACACAGGGAAAGATCTACTTTCAACCTGTGTTTATTTTAACTTTACCACAAAATGCAATATTTTGATGATCTGCATATGCAAATCCCATAGTGTTTGTCACTAGACAAGAGGAAACTCTAGCTCTCAGTAGGCATTTATTTTCTGAACTGGCGACAGACATGCAAGAGAGAATGTTCAAATGACTTCAGCTCCCTTTCTGCCTTCATTATGTCAGGCTAGCAGATCACATATGGCATTATGGAAATCAGTAAATGAAAACCATATTGATCAACATTGAGAACAAATGTAAAAAAGCTGGACTTAAGAAGGAGAGGTGGAGAAGTATGCTCTGCTGTTCAACCTGATAGGCCCTTGTTAAGGCCTTTAATCATTTATTAATGTAACCCCCCTCCTTCCCTTTCCACTCAAATTACCTCAGCCGTAGAGCATCCTGCTCCATTTATCTTTTAGTGTTTCCTTTATTTAATTTATTTTTAAGCTATACATTATACTTTTATTTCAAAATCACGTTTTTCCTTTTCTAGAGGAAAATATCTAACAATCAAATTTGATATAAATTTTCCAGCAAGCTTGTGTGAGCATTAGAAAGAAGAACAACGGGCAAGTTTTACTTTTCCTCAGATAGCAGGCTTGGTGGGCAACATGGCTGAAATTAATATATATATATATTTATAGCGCCTCCTCTCACTTCACACTGCTGTAATTAAGATTGTGTCAGCATTTCCATCATAAACCCTTGTTTACGGAGTTTATAATTCAGCTGTTAAAAATTGCTCCAGGCTGGATTTGGCATATGAGAGTTCAACTT